>NW_019720163.1:725561-782778 GCF_002891405.2 Cryptotermes secundus
ACTACTACTACTACTACTACTACTACTACTACCACCACCCAGGTTACCCAGTTGCAATCTGTCTTCCCACCAGAACGGACTTACATACGTAAAATCAGGCACCGGTCAAACAATAAGTACTAAATAATACTGAACTAATATCACGGGCCTCCAAGTAATTAACCATTCCATATGTGTACAAGGCAAGAATAATATCGCTATATGTACGCTGGAATATAATAATACAATTGCAACAACAGACTTCATAATATTAAATATTACATGAATAGTTTTTAACCATATTTTTAATTGTATAACTTTCGTTTTTATAATAATTTTAGAATTTTATTGTATTTTTATACTTTGTATTATTATAGTGTAACATATTTGTCAAGTATCCAGCACTATTTTACCATCATATTCAAATGCAGTTCAATAGTTTGTGAGTGTGATGACTATATATTTACCTGATGATGGCTTTAAAAGCATTAATATGTAGCTAAGGTAATATTGACCTCGACCATCTCGTTGTTGTGTTGCCACGGATTCTAATAATGATTTTTGTACAATAAACACAACAGGATGCACGCAATGAAAAAAAAAATGTTACCCGTTTACTTATGTCTTTTTTTAAATTAAGTCTGAATTTTCTTCATTTTTGTAAGACGTAAGAGAATTAGACAATTTTCATTTATTGAAAATGGTCTAATAATCTTCCTATGACATGTCATGATCCATTAAAAATAGGCGTTATTTAATTCCGTGAGCCTCCTTATGCGTGGCGAACAATTTTTGCATACTATTTTAAGATAATTATTGTTCATATCGAATAATGTGTAGCAGAGTAACGTTGAAAGTTGTGTCAGATTTGTATATACGTTTCACACGTCAACTTATGAACCATTGAAGCATTTAAGTAAAATTTGGACGCTATTGCTGAATGAAAATTGTTCTTCGACGATTTCTTAGAGCCGGCAAATAACATCCAGGCCTATATGAACATGAATATCTATATCTTTTTGTATTCATTAACACCCTGTCACAGAAATCCTACCAGACACCAAATAATTCGTTATTTTAAATTAATTCAACATAGGAACAAGCCAGAGGGGCAATCCCTGAAGCTAGAAAGGTTTGAGAAGAATCCTCACAATGAAACGTGGTGGGACACAGCGTTGCTAGGCAACTGGACGTTAAAAACCTCGCGACCGAATACGTGTACACGCAAGGCAACAAGGTCGAATTCCTTCACCGTGACCCTGCGAGTCGTAGGAGGTGAGGAAAAGGGAAGCCTCAAATCTGAGATAGTAAAATATGGTCGCGAGTGGAACTCGGACCCGAGAAACACTACGGTTGCAAGGGCCAGCAGCATATGCAAAAGACAGACCCGTCCTCTGGTCAGAGAGGGCGCCCCATAGAAAAAAGACCGTAACTGTCAAACGGTAATAATTAATATCTGGTCATGAGCCCCAGATGGGGCTCGGCACCAAGACTTACTGACTGACTGACTGACTGACCGTCAGTCGCAATGTGACTTTGACTTTGAACAGATATCAGTATATGGGAGTATTGGGGAGTATTTGAGAGTGTTTAAGTATTTAAGTGATAGCCACGGGAAGTTCGTCGTGTGAAGACTTGGTTTGTGATTGGAAGATTTTATTTATATGTAATACTTGGAGTGATTTGAAGCGCTAGTTTCTGTGTTTTAATTGCATTAGCAGGAGAAGACTAGGTGTGTGCGTGTAACCGTGATTTGTGAGGTGTATGAAAATCAGCAAAAGCGCTGTATTTGAGTGTGATTTAGAGAGGTTGTAACCGAAGTGCTAATAAATCCAATCATCCGAACTATAACCCGTAATTTCATCACGCGTACCCCCATACACGTGACAATAATATGGTGCTTAATGAGGCGAGTATTTTGTGCTATACTCTTTATTGTGTCAAAGAAGGAGGGTTCCGAGAAGTCGAAGTATCTTGTTGTATTTAACATTATACCTACTATCAGTATATCTGTCTGCACCAGCTTTGTTTAAAAACTCACAGATCGAAACACATTGTACAGAATTACATGATGCCACGGTTTGGCATGAAAATTGAAATGGCTCTTAGGAAAACTGTTTGAAACGATACTGAACTGCTACACAGTACAAGTGACAAAAGTTGGTTTTTGTTCAAGTAGTTTCCAATATTCGAATATTACAGTAGATGATTGTCACTAATTTCTTAAAATCAGAAACATAAATCCTTGGAGCATAGTCCTCCTTGGGAAGCTTAAAATCGCTGAGGTAGATAAGGCGTTTGCCATCTCTTATAGAACTCGTAGGTTCATTATCGCCTTTCCACGCAATTGCACCTTATCCTGATCACGATGAATTCGGTCTTCATCCTCAAACTATGTTTCTTCCAGATAAATTTTAATGGTATCCCTTCCTGTAGGCCTAGATCTCAAAAAATGGCCACTCTCACTCGGAATTACGAGCCAAAAATCTTGCTTACATTTTTATTTTAAAATTTATAAGTTCTGCATTGTTTCTAACGCAAGAATATAGAAATATGATATATTTAAAAGGCCTTAGTGTTATGCTAATGACACGAAAACCTTCTTAGAATAACACAATTTTTTTTTCTGGAGCTATATATTTCTTCACAGAATTACTAGGTTTTCGGATTTTTTTCCATCGTGTCGTATTCTAGAAAATAGAAAACACGGCGCGTCGGAAACAGGGCCTTTTTCCGGAAAGCCATGTTTTCTATTTCCTAGAATACAGGACGATGGACAAGGCCCAAAAACCCAATAATTCTGTGCATTATACGCCATCGTTAGGACCCTTTAGAATCTGCTACATATTCCTTGAAACTGCACTGGTTGCAGCAGTAATAATAACAATAATATATTAATTGAGGCATTTCGTCATTTACATCATTCGAGCAGTAGGCTCTATTATTATGTTCAATCTGATGAATAACTGTCCTGAAAGAATGAGAGTTCACTTGATTATATGATGTTATATCCCCGAAGCCTGAACTTTTAAGGGATTTTCTTGACCGGCTAATTAATCATTAAACTGTTCTATCTTCTGATATATGAAAATCAACCGACATTTAGGAAGAACATTTCGCCTCCATCATCAAGGTCGAAGAAGAGCCACGCAGGAACCAGCATAAATCAGGCAGCAAGCAGCAGGCCTCCAACGCACTGCTCTCGAATGCTTGGAAAGCCCGCCTATCACAGGTTGGCTTCCATTGTTTTCTCACTGCCCAATGTAATGTAAGAGGCCGTCTAGCTTATTTTACAATTCCTCATCTTCTAGAATAAGAAATTATTACAGATATGTATAAATTAAACAAGGGAAAATGTGCTTGCAATCTGCTCCATGTTGGTTTCTTGCTAGGCTTCGGCTACAAATATAGGGCGAAGTGTTCCTCCGAAACGTCGGATGATTTTCGGCGGACTCCACCTATTTGAGAACCTTGAATCCTGGAATTAATCACTGACTTTTGAAAGAAACCCCTGTAATCATTGAGTGATATTTCCCAGCATAAAATATAAGTTGAATTTTACCGTCTCTGATAACTTTAAAATACTGCATTACAATTAAAGAATTCAGTTTCAGTCCTTCCCATGGGAATACAGCTGCTCATTTGTTAACTTATAAAAAAGTTTGCCAACCACATGCTGCTCAACTTCTGCTGTCTTCGACTAACTATACTTACACCAGTTAAGTTCTAACTAGTGCACCAGTTCCCTTCACCGAAACCCCTAGACACAACCAGCGTCTGAGTTCGCACAAGTACAGGAACTGTCATAGAAATAGCAACACAAGTCAACAAGGGAAAATAGCCGCTAACCTCAACAAACAAAACCTGAGTACAAGCACATACAAACAGAATGCAGTAACACAGAAGTTACATTAAGCGCCTCTGCCCTCCGGGTGCCGTTGTATGTGATTATGTCAGTATGTCGACTTAAATGAACTGTTGGTACACACAGAGGACGCCAAGAACTGGCCAGAGCAACAGCATCACGCGGCAGTGGACGGGTGGACGGGAGTATACCAAATTGTAATGAATGTCTTAAGGGCGAGAGGGAAAACGTGCCACATAAACAACGGTCAACAACTTTTAGGTATACCAAAAATGCCGAACTTACGGTACGAGAAACTCGCATGGCTTCTCCATTACGCGTTCATTTTCTGAACTTTGTGCAAGTAAAGCATGAGAATCACTTTCGTGTAATGTAATTCCGAACATCATTTCAAGTTAGGTTCAAACTTTTACAGTACTTCACCAACACTTTAACACTTCTCTCGTGTCCGTTGTCTGTACTGTGCCCTCTCGAACGAGCGGGACAGCAAATGGCTCTTGCGAGAAAAAGAGACGCTTTGCAGCATATTAAGAGTCGCCTGTTGTTGTCGACTCAGACACTGGAGTTAATGTGTGAGGTCAGTTCTGCAAACGAAACGCATGCAAGTAGTGCTATTAAATTAAAGTTCTCGCCCCTCACAATGGGCTTCTGTATAAATTGTTTCCTACTAATTGTAGCACTGGAAATTTCAGTGCGCAAGAGTGGGCTATGGCGAGCGTTAAGAGCACTGATGTATCCATAGTTTCTTTGAGTGTGGCCTTAAATTTTATAATTTTACATATCAGTCGACTACATAATGGCTACAAGAGTCGTAACTTATATAAGATTAATAATATTATGTATGTATATATTGACCCTTAACAGCATAGTGGGTATTACACTAGTACATGCTACCTGCTTTAATGTTCTCAAATTCTGGAGTTTTTCCCTCAGAGTACTTATGATCCTATGATACTCAGACAAACAGCTGTTGTTCCTTAAATATTATTAACCTGCTAGCCTAAGTAATGACGACGTAATTTGTTCTTCACATTTCAGGATGAAAATTGTTAATCCATGATTTCCAAAGTTTTGACTTCATAACACGTGTATATTTCCATTTAAGCGCCCTAAGCAAATATTTTCGTACAGACTGCGTGTTCCTCAGGAACAGACATTTATTTATGCGCGGTCAAAGCAGGTATATATAATGTGACCCTGATTTATTGTCAGGGGGCGCGCCATAGCTCAAGCGGTTAGTCGCTGGCTTCCCACCTTGGAGATCCGCGTTCGATCCCGGGTCTGGTCAAGTGGGATTTGTGGTGGACAAAGTCACGCTGGGGCAGGTTTTCTCCGAGTACTTCGGTTTCCCTGCCAATCTTCATTCCACCAATTGCTCCGCAATCACCGTCATCTATCATCTGGGGCTGGTACAATAGGCCAGAAGTGGCCTCAGTACAAGGGACTCAGTCCCACTCCACTAGCAATAAAAAAATGGTCCCATCCAACAAGCAATAAAAAAATTAGTGTCAGGGTTTCCTTGGCCTATAATTTTTAAACCAGAAATAACAAAATAAAACTCTTTGCGGAATATGAAAATATAATTGAAAAAGCATTGAGTCTATAATAATAAAACTTTTTGAGCTACATTTTCACATTCCACATGAATTTTTGTTTTATTTTTTCCGGTTTGAAAAATATAGGCTATGAAAATCCCAACAATAATTTAGAATCACTATATAGATGTACGTCTCGTCACGTCCCCTTCAGCGTACTGGCAAACAGATTGGATAATAACACGAATTCCAGAGCTTTAAGAGTGTTGTCTTCTGGGATGGAACGCGGTGAAGTCCAGTAGAATTCCGCCTACATTTCAGAGAAATATACCGCTTCTATCTCACGGAACGGCAAGAAAATTTTAATTTCTTTTTTCCCCTGCTTCACCATGCATGGCATTTCTGTATCTTACTAATATCTCCCAGATACATTCGAAACATTCTCTGTAATTTATTACATGTAACTTATTTCAGGTATGTTACGACTTAATGTCTAACTCCATTCTCCTATCACGATCACATATACCGCATTTAGCCTTATCTATATTGTGATGTGTATATCCATTGCTAGGCAACGACTAGGTAAACACAACTCCCGCGGGAGCCAACACGTGATAACAGGGCGTATTTTACTAGGTAACAACGCTGTAGACACGTCTCATCAACAATGCAGGCTGCGTTTTCTGTGGGATCCGTGAAGAGGGGTTATAAAATGACACAGTCAGAGGAGGCGGCGAGGGCAGAACAAAGTCGAGAGTAAAGAATCGGGTTTCGGGGCGCCAGCCTATCAGGACATGAGCTTGGAATAAAATTGGCAGTTACAGAATAATGGAAAGAAAGAGAACTAGGCTGTGACGAGGAGATTTTGTATGTGATTTGAAATTAGGGCGAGGCTCTGATAAATCCGTTGCCAGGATACGACTATTGAAGACTGAGAACCCTAATACATACGTGTAACAGTGAATTGTAAAGTGTGTAGGTCAGCAATGGCGATGGATTGTCTGTTGTTCCGAATTGTGTTAACGAATAAGTTGTATTATCCAATCCGAAACTCGTCTTATAAGTCACGCCAACATACTAAAACATGACAATATTTATTTCTAGACAAATTACGTTGTAGGCCTGTATAAGAACTTCTGCATTAAACTTTATGGAATGCTTGGAACATAAAAACGAACTACTACTTTTCCTTCGTATCTGGGAGAATCGAAATTCGATCCTGCTTGAAGTTTATGCGGTTTCTCTTAGTTCCCTCAGGCTCATTTAGAGGCAGACAAATGGCATATCTACCCAACCCACGTTAGTTTCTTATACTAATAAAACGAAGGTGTATACTAGTCTAGTGCCGGCCAAATAAGAGTATATTATCATGGCTCAAATAAAAAACAAATTGTGGTATGAATACTTAGATCCACAGCAAGTTCTATATTTACTTTCTTCTATCTATACGTTTGATGCTTCAAAACAGATTTGTTCTGTAGAATATAAAAGTTCAATTTCTGACAGTGATTTCGTTTAGGCCTTTTCGAGATTTGAAAATATCTTAACATATTCTGCAACAATTCACAGATACTTAAATAATATGAAGCACATTGAGTTGAAAGCGCAAGCCATGTACTATGTAATAAACCAGATATTGCCAGAGTTATTTTCAAGAGTTCAATAATGATAATCTGTCAGATGCCTCGTGACCTGACTCATAATATTGTTACGTATATTAGTGATTTTAGACGCGTGTTTGGATTGGCGAATCGATTTATTGGATACTCACCAGTCGTAACTACATTTAATTATGCCACTCTCAAGATTATTGTAATTATAACATATAAACAAAATTTTCTATATCTGCTTATACTAATCGTTGCTAGGTTACAGATCTCAACAATGGCTATTCCTCTGCAAAATTTTCCTTATCCGTTTCCTGGCAACGGATTTTAACACTGGAATTATAACTGTCACACTCAAGATATCACTCCACTGCAGCACACATAAAGTCTTCAAATCACCCGTTAAGTCCTCACAGGCCAACTTCTAATTAGTCTTCAACTACGAACTTCCCGCGGCTATGTCCTACCGGCAACTGACTCTCAACTGCTTCTGTTGTTCTGGGAATCTCGTTATACGCCGTGACACGGACCCGACAGAAAATACCTGTTCTATCTTAAGAATCGTTGCGTAACCTAGCAACTGGTCACAGAGGCGTTTAAGGTCATTCTTATATAAGAGAATATGTGTAATTTTTTATTGTTATATTTGCACTCAATTTGGCTTAAAACGCAAACTTCTGAAAGCAGACGAAGTACAGATTGATGATTTATGTCTACTACGTCATTTCACCCTCCTCCAGGACCATCACCTTCTCGTTGAGAGGAGGTTTGCGCTCCCAATGACACGGTCAGACATTCTGGCTGGAGTGTAAGCTCCTGGTAGGGCCAGTCATGCCAAACAGGTCAACGTGTGGGAACTAGACGAATTGCAGTCCCTGGTCCTCCAGGTTGGGGGTTTGGCTTGAGGCTAACGACCCCACTACAGAGAAATTTACTGTTACGAAACATTCACATAGAGGAGGCCAAGACCTACGTATATAGGGTTATCACGCCAGTAAAGAAGACGAGGGAGAAAATATCGTTTAATCTGTAGTTTGGTAAAGATCACTTTTCAAAACGACTGTGCGTTTGTTAGAAAGAAAAGTAACAGTCAGAGTATGTGACAATGGTATTATTAAGATGAACACTCATTATATGTATACTCACTGTCCATCTACCTGGTTTGATTAAAGGAACACAACATTCTGAAAATTGACTTTGAGTCGTCATTAAGTACATCATGCAAAGAATTCAGTTGAGCTCTCTGTATGTCAAAAAGAGAATAGGAGGACAGACCTCAACTTCCGTTCCCCATTCCAATGATGACCATATCGCATTCCTGAACAGAAGATAGCACCATATCTGTAAACCTACATTCAGAGATGTTTGGAATCTTGTCCTAAAATCTGAAGTTAAGACCAAATTTTATAACCATACAGAACCACATGCAAAATTATAGTTTTGTATATTCTAGTATTTATGCTCTCAGACTGGAGAGAAGAAGACAAAAGTTTCTGAATTGAATGGTAGCCAGCTTTACCCGAATTCAATCTCTTCCTGAATCAAGTTTTTGTTCGATACTGTCGTTCCCAAATATCTTAACTTTACCAAATTTTCAAAACATCTTTTATTTATCTTTATGTCATGATTTTTCCTTATATTTTGGTGACGAGAGAGCAACATATATTTAGCTTTCTCTGTTTTCACTTCTAGACTAACACACAACTTAATAAACTATAATAAACATAATGAGAACAAGTCATCTGCACTGCATTGCACAACATTTTGAGAACGTTCACATTGTAGCACCGGATTTTACATCAATTAATATTCATTGGACTTTCCGTATCGATTGTGGGTGTTTCGGAATTAGTTAGCCCACGTGAAAGGAAATTAAGCGGACATAGGACTGTTAATATATTCTACGACAGACAGCTAAGAAGATGTATATGAATTTATTCAAACCATTACCCTTGTCCGTATCTCCCCTATACTTGGACTGGCTGAACACCACACGAGGGTGGCACAGATATCTAATGACAATTAAGCACTATCTCCGCTGCAAAGACACAGTTTGTAATCCATTCCATACATGAAAATTGTCTACTGTTACTGAACCTGTAATTTAAGTCATAAATTTTTCACAGTAGGGAGAAATACATTTAATAGACTAGTCATAACATTCAGTTATAATGTCAGTCCCTTCCGCAACGAAAAGCAATAGACTAGATGCGTTAAATTCTTTTGATTTTGTGTTCTCGGTTAAGTGTGTGTTCGACAGAAGCAAATCTGTCCTTTCTCTAGTGACCTGAATCATACAGACAGATGATATCAATAACGTAATGTTTGACTGCCATGCAAGAAACGAATTTAAGGTCACTAACTCTACGTAAACTGCAGTAGGTATGTGAGACCGGGGCTGACTATCACATACTTTGCGTTCATAAATTTCTCTCACATGTAATCTATGGAGACGTTAACTCTACAGACGTCAGAGCTCTCACTTTACGTAACATAAACATCTGTCTGTCCGTGTTAGATGAGTCCCTTGTCACCACGGCGTGGCATCTCCTCAGGTTGCGGACGGAAGAGACGGTAGTCGCTGACAGCTGATAAGTGGTGGTCCTCCAGCTTGGAAGTTAGGCGTTGGGCTAATAAATTCTTGCCTTAAAATATAAGCTCGTTACGAAATGTCACAAAGGACTTCGGACCTGGACGGATTCTTTGGATAAAAAGACAAAATTAAAATGGTTCTTAGAAAGATAGGATGGGGTGGTATGGAGTGGATCGATCAGGCTCAGGATAGGGACTAGTGGAACGCTCTGGCGAACACGGTAATGAACTTTGTGGTTCCATAAAATGCTGGAAAGTTCTTGAGTAGCTGCACAATTAGCGGCTTCTCAAGAGGGGCTCAGCTCCATGAAGTTAGTTAGATAAACATCTGTGTGTATTTCTAATTTGACGTGAAATATTACGTAATATCTGAGTCACTCACATCCGACTGTGAGAATTTGACTGTTATTTGATACATCCTTGTCTCAAAGTGAAATGTAAGTTCTACAGTCGTGTCTTACACGCACAGAGAGCACCATTAACTACGTGAGTCGATATGTTCAGTCGTAGGTAGCCAGTAAAATATTCTGCTATGTGACGCATAATCATGGTTTGATTACTGGCATGAGCACCATTTTATTTCCTGTCGCCACTCTCTGACTGAACCTCTGGGATTTCTTTCTAAATATATTTTTTTAGAAAACTTCCGTGATTAAAGCTATACTTAAATCTGTAATAACACGTCAAATTTTGATTCGATTGGAACTTAAGTGCAGATTAAATCTGATCAGTGCTTTCTACCACTGAGTTCAGAAAATTTTGTTTTGTCGTCTGCTATCTTCAAAAGTAAAAATTAAAACATATAAAATTTTCATTTTGCCTCTAGTTTCTTATTTGTGTGAAATATGTCAATTACATTAAGGGAAGAATATGTATAATGAAGGTGTTTGAGAATAGGGTGTTGAGGAGAATATTTGGACCGAAGAGGGATAAAATAATAGGAGGATGGAGAGACCTGTATAATGATGAACTTCATGACCTGTACTATTAGCCAAACACAATTTGAATAATAAAGTTTAGGAAGATGATACAGGCAGGGCATATAGCACGCATGGGATATATGAGGAATGCATATAGAACTTTGATAGTAAAGCCAGAAGGTAAAAAGTCCACTAGGAAGATTCAGACGTGATGGGAAAATAAAATTAGAATGGCTCTCGACATATAAAGAGTAGAATAATCTGGATCGCGATGAGGACCAGTGGAGGGCCCTTTCGATCGGGGTAATGAAGCTTCAGGTTCCATAAAATGTTGGGAAACTCTTCAATAGTTGAGTCGCTTTTGATTTCTCATGAACGATTAAATCCCTGGAGCTAGTTACGTCACTTCATTATTCCCGAGCCTTAAATTGGGTCTTAAAATTGTTTTTATGTGGTTCTAAACTCTTACTTTCCGACATCACGTATTTATGAAGTGTTGAGACTTGTGTCAGCAGTGAAGACCCTCTCCAGTTCTAGTCCCTGCCCGCCTGGCACTATATATACTGATTCCTTTCCAGACAGAGAACTGTCCTCTTCTCCGAGCTCTATAATTGATTTAAAAACAAGAGTTCCAGTTGTTTGGTCACTTAGCAGGGCGGCCGGATGAGTGTTTTTAGCCATCACAGTAGCTGAGAATGAAAGGGGAAGAGTGGGAAGTCACTCGTGCTTCTTTTCACATTAAGAAACCCTCCAAAATTAGAAAGAGCACAGAAACCTCGCCGGCTAGTCGTTACCAACCGACATTAGACTACATACGTGTATATCCTGAACATGTCAAGTGCCCTAACATCGACATAAACTTCTTGGTCTCTATATCTGTACCCCGGACATTTGGTTTCTTTGTAATTAATTAAATTTAACAGGTTGTCACAGGCTTCTGAGGTTCAGTTTCTGGCAGGAAATATGAGTATGTTTATTCTCTCCTTCACCATGAGACCTCTTCTGGAACCCACTCAGCTTCCTATCCAATTTTGTAATGTTGCATTCAGTTTGTGATTTCGCTATTAATTAAAGGTTTTCACATATATAGAAACTTTTATTTTAGAAATGTTTATTTTTCTGAGTTCACGACAAGTTTCGTCCAGAGGTGGTCATCAAAAACTGAGACGTGAACAAAGGTTAATGGGTTCAGAGTAAGTTGAAAACTCAAATAAAATTTAAAAAATGGTACTTGTATCGTATCTGACGTAATTAAATGATTTAAAATTGAATTAAATTTAGAAAATGCCATCAAATTACAATATAAATTAATATTCACTTACTGAAAACTCCGGTATGTTTCCATTCTCAGAGAGCCATCATTAGGGGTGTTCTGTTAACCAAGAGAGTCACTCAAGTTTTCTACAGGATTGTAAGTTCATCATGAAAAATTTTATTGCATTTAATAACAGAACTAAGTCAAAGACAAAGTTACATTGCGACTGACAGTCATTCAGTCAGTAAGTCTTGGTGTCGAGCCACATCTGGGTCTCATGACCAGATATTAATTATTACTGTTTGACAGTTACGGTCTTATTTTTGCGGGGCGCCCTCTCTGACGAGAGGACGGGTCTGCCTTTTATATATGCTGCTGGCCCTTGCAATCGCAGTCTTTCTCGGATCCGAGTCCCTTGGGACTCGCGACCCTATTTTACTCTCTCAGAATTGAGAATTCCCTTTTCGTCGCTTCCTACGACTCGCAGGGTCACCGTGGAGGTATTAGACCCCGCCTCCACACGGGGTTAACAGAACTAAGCGCCTGCTTTCCTTTTATATATCACGGACCGCATAGAAAATGACATGTCCAGCAATTGTTCCATTGTTGCATGTGTATCCATTGCCGCGGTAACGTTTCTAATGAGCCGTTGCCTGGCAACGTTAGGGGATACACATAGAAACACAGAATAATGGGAAGGATTTATGAAGTCCGCATTTGAGATGGGCTCAGGTGCCGCGATATACGTATCAGGTTTCATGTAGATTGGTTCAGGCATTCAGACTTTGATAGAGGGGGACACACAGACATTAGACAGCATGGTAATCTCACAAGCCTACTTTTATATTTTCGAAATAATGAAAGTAGGCCAAAAAGAAATTCAGTTATAATTGGAGCACAAGTTAAAAGGACATTAAAGTTCCTATATCTATCACGTACAATGTTTACCAGATAATCTTTCCAGAGGGATAAAGCGGCCAGAGCTTAAACCTGCAAACTCACATCATTATCATGCAGAATATATGAAGCTCTATTTCGGTCTCACATACGCCTTCGTGACATTGCATTTAATTAAGCGCAAGGATAATAACTTGTGTGGCAAATATATTGTGACACGACTACTTAAACTTTGTCCATTGCGAGGTAACGGCTCGAACAACAAGCGAGCCATCGATAGACAACTTCCCGCGACAACAATAGAAGAATTGTGTGAAAATGTAGTCAGCCGACAACGTCGGAAGCACAAGAGCATATGAATGTCCATTGTTAGAAGCCGTCACATAACAACGTGTAGTAAAGATATAGAAAACTTCATGCGTGCTGCAGTACAGTGATGTGTACAGTATGTAAATCCGTGAAACTGATATAGTTACCCGTAGTTACATGTTGTAGGTGTTCAATAAATCCAACTGTCAATTCAACCCTATTGTCTAGTCTCTAACGTTTTAAAATATATTGAAAATAAACTTGGTTAAAACATGTAAATGGCCCTAATTTACACAACACAGTAGTGTAGTAGGAGTGTAGTGTGGTTTCTGTTGTAACAGACAGAAGAATTATTTCACTGCAAAACATTTTGTGATAAGTTGGCCCTTTCTGATTAGAAATTCATACTTAATATTTGTTAATGTCCACTTTAAAAGTAATTTTATAAATTCGTCAATTAATTACAGGACCTTCCCTCTTTTCCTTCTGAAGGGCATATAATGTCCTCATGGGCCCTTAAGACCACTTCACTCCTCTGACTACAAAGTCATCAGCAGTTCCCTTCCAGTAGCAACCCGCTTCCAAAAGGAACAGTGACCTTAGTCTGCGTAATACTATGGAACACATGCACTAGCAACCTCCATTTTGTTTTGTTCTTGTGTAGTTTAACGGTACTAATTCGAAAGTAGAGGTCATAGAGCATTGAATAAGATGAAAATATGGCATGGAACAGTGGGTTACTGAAGTTTTTCCCTTATTCTGTTAAGTAAATATTTTCCTTGTGTTATATTTTAACTCATTTCCGTGACTGGGAAGGTAAAGTCTTCAAAATTTTCTCAGACTTAGCTAATCAGGTATCTTTTAAATGTCGAAAGTGAGGCATTCCTGAATTAGAATTCTTCTTTCACATTCGAAATCTGGAGGGATGTTTAGAAAACACCAGTCTCGTCGTGAAGGTAAATTTGTCCCTGTGCTTAACTAATTAAACTCTACGCCACAGAGACATATGTGGGAGTGGATGTATCCCGGATCTCGGCATTGGTTGGAGATGAGTGGTTAGCTCCGCGCTACTCACTACGAGAATTTTTGCAACATTTGTCTGAAATTGACTCCCAACTGGGACACAATAAGTATTAAATTCCCCTCTTAGAGACTTGAATTTATATAGCAACTTCTTTACCTAATTATAAAGCGTTTGAATACCCTATAACTTGTTATTTTAAAGACCCAACTTCAATTTATGTGCATTTCCGCATAGGCCTATAATTTTTTACATGCCATAGCAGCTAATTAGTCATGTCGTTTCCGAAACCCCACTCCGTAATTATGCTTTTCCCGAACTACGTGCCTCAGCCAGTCATCTGTAGTAGTAGCATTTCTGGGGAGGTCTCAGCATTGCCAGGCCTAGCGAACCCATAGTTCCGCACCTATGCTAAAGCCCTAATCCCTGAGAAACTGATAGGCTTCTTCCAAATGAGTTGCAGATTTCCTGAAGAACCTTTTGAAAGCAATGTCTATGCAAGTCCAAATCGCAGAGCCTTCTGTATTCAAAGTACACCATAGCAAGCTTGCTGATATTTACAATTAAATTTTCTTTTCTTCATCATCCTTCCCATTAATAGGCCGGGTACTCCTTCGTCAATTTTATTAGCCTATTTTCCTTATTTTGAAAACATTGAAAATAGGATTATGAAATCTCCCATATTGTCTGTGTATTCCCCAATCAACTTTAAAATGGATGAATCTGTCTTTATGAAACTTTATATGTGTATCAAGGCATCTGAGGCCCTAAGGTTACTAGGCAACGGCTGGATAAAAACGTTACCGCTACAATGAATACGAATGAAACAACAAGAGAAGTGTTGGAGGCGTCGTTTTCTGTGCGATTCGTATTGTATCAAGGAGAGCAGGCGGTTAGTTGTTTGCAGAATTTTTGTTTCTCCTGTGGTTTTATAGACTAACCTACACGTTGTCTTCTTTGTACTCACGTATTACATTCTTAATACAATCAGAGCTCATTCCATTAACTTTTCTTCTTAGTTTTATATTCTGTTTTGTGCAAAATCTGTTACATGTGAAATCTGCAATTAAGCCTGTTTCATTTTCTCAATTTTCTTTACGGTCTAAAAGAATGTAACCGCTTTCCTTCTCATGAAAAATATATTTCAGTTGTCAAAAATATTTTCTCATCACTACTTTTTATAGTGTCGTTATCTCTGATCCATTTAATAATTCCGGTTAACAAGCATTTTGTAAATTACATTCATTTCATGTAATGACAATAATATTTTGAAAACATGAATTATTATGTAAGATTTGAGGCTTTCACGGCGGTGACTATGAAGAAAGCAGTCTTCTGGGATTTGGCACCGTGTATATGTGGTGTTAACCGACGTTTCGGAGGAACGTATCGCCTCCATCTTCAGAGTAGAAGGAAAAATATAAGAAAACCGCAGTCTGTTTTACCGGTTCTCACAGTCTCTTCGCTTGCAGATTTCTTATATTTTTTCTTCCACCCTGAAGATGGAGGCGATACGTTCCTCCGAAACGTCTGTTAACACCACATATACACGGTGCCAAATCCCAGAAGACTGCTTTCTTCGTGATTTATTATGACCAAAGTTTGTTCAGAAGCAAAAAGTGTGACATCTTTATTATTGTACATGCAGCAAATAACTGGTAGAACTTTCTTTTACTTTGGTGTATGTCATCAAGGCATGCACAGGTAAGACTTTAGATAGGAACTGTAGAAATATGAACATAAATATCCTATCAGACAGTCAAGATGCAATCATAGCACTTGGTACACACCAAATCACTTCAAAATTGGTTTGGGATTGCCACCAATCCCTCACACAACTGGCCAGACATAACAGAGTGCAGCTGATATGGGTGCCAGGTCATGACGGTATTGTATGGAATGAAACCGCAGATCAGCTGGCAAGAACAGGACCTGAACCAGCTTGCGGCATCTCAATTGGAGTTGCCAAGAAAGCGATCAGGGACTGGACTGGCAGAAATCACAAAAAGCACAAGTGGACTCAAACGGGCAAAAGGATTTATATCAGGACCCTCTGCCAAAAGAACGAGGGACCTGTTAAAATTAAACAGAGATCAACTCAGACTGGGGGTAGGATTACTTACTGGGCACTGCCACCTGAAGGGACACTTTTCCAAACTGGGATTGACAGAGGATCCAACTCGTGAGAGGTGCCTACAAGAAGATGAATCTGCCACACACATCTTATGTGATTGTGAGGCCGTAGCTTATTTAAGATATCACCATCTGGGTCAGTTCTTCATGGAACCAAATGACTTTTATGACGCCCCCGTAAACAAAGTCCTACATTTCATTCAAAGTGTAGGATTAATAAAGGGTTAACCCAAAGGGAAGCACAATAGATCATTGAAGGTCGCAGTGCTAGGGCCAGTTTTATTGCTCACCCTTCATACTCATAATCATACTCATACTCATTCTTTTACTTTCATGGCCACTAAGAAATAGTTTCAGCCAAATTTCTTCAGTGCACTGTGGACTAATTCTCTGACTGAGGAGGGAGCATTTCAAGTTACCAAACTAAGGTCAGCGTTTTAATATTTTCAGCACCAGCCCCTGTAAACCGTATCTATATGAAACACCTAGCATTGAAATGGTATTGATCCTTTTAAAATAGATTTCACTTTTTAGCCTGAACTGTTCAAAAATTAAACATTCGTATCTCCAGGCGATGGCTCTGCCAACAAAGGGTAGATGCCCCCAGTAATGCAAATCAGCGGACATGTCAGATGTCAGATACGGAGAAGCGGTTTAATCAATGCTACCATTTTATGCAATATTTTGTTTAATGTAGACGTAATCCATCTCGACACTACCGGTTTAAAATGTTTCAGAAAGGCCAGATTAATGGAAACAGGAAATTCCTATCACAGAATGGACCCAGTGTCATTAATAATTACCTCTCGTTGTTGAGTTTTGCTCCGAAGGAACTGTTAACACATTATGAAGTCATTTTTAGATCGTAAGTATTCCTTGTATAATGCAACGAAGCCGATCTTTTATGAATTGCACTAAAATATATTTAATACACTAGAAAAATCTGTTAAACATTTTAAATGTCATTAACTATATATATTCATTTCTTGTCGCTACATGTTTCGGCCACATATGGGCAATCAACACATTATTGGGGAAACAACTGCGCTGTATACTTTGTCTTCTGTGCCCTTAGGTACATCGTTGTTTTTGTGGTTAAATTTTCTTAGGATATTTCCATCATAAATTTTGGCGGCTATTTCAGTTTTTTTTATGTCGTTTACTTTTATTGTGCATACTGCTGTCTTCTCTTGCACTCTATAAAGTGCTTTTATAATTAATAATAATTAACGTGCTTTCTCTCTTTTACAGGTTTGCGTGTCATGCTGTGACGAGATGTACTGTAACATATCTGTACCCAGCAACCAAAGCACGGCTGTGTATTCTGACACGAGAACAAAAGCCAGACGTCGTTCACAACAGCATGACAATATCCACAACAGCACCAACACTGCAAGTCGACTCTGGCCTGCGCCATCTTCGTCACAAACACCTACTCACTTAGTCATTGTTGTTCTGACGATGTCCGCGACACTAGTGCGAATATAGCTCACTTCTACGCAACTTCTCTAAGTTTCGAATACTGCTGTTGCTGCCGTCTACGAGCTTGAGTGTTCTGTGTAGTGTGCTTACAAAGACATCAAACAAACCACTGTTAACGCCAATAAAGTATGGCGTAGAGAATGTAAAGATAAGAAACGTACAGTCACAGAAGAGAACACTTGGCTTTACATTCAATGATATTTTCGAGGGTGCCCCAAACACATTGTCAAGTCTCTGAGTTAAAAGTAAGTAAATCGTTTACCTCAGTTTTAAATTAAGAAGAATTGGGGATTGATATTAAATCAATCACGACTCTAAACATAGTCCATTTCATTTCTACATAAGTCTGTCTCTCATTTGGAAATATCAACTGGTCAATACAATCTTGATCGTTGTGAGACATCTATTCCCCATTCTACTAACTGCTATTTTAATGGCTGTGAAATATCTGATGATGAAAATCGAAAACAAAAATTCATTACGAGGCGACAGATGTCGTGTACCTAGATAGATAGATTAATCTAATTGTGAGGGATTTAATTTACATTATTTTTAAATTAAATTTATAAACGAATTTCAAGTAGTCAGAATTAAGGTTGCAGTTGCAGTGGATCAGTCGAATCAGGTGCGATACACTTTCATTATAATAACGACGTGTTCTCCAAATATAGTTAGAACGCACAAACCGAAGTGTCCTGAATCAAGACGTTGAAGTGAGCTCGGCACGAAGCAGCAGCGGCGGATATAAATACAGTGAAAATCAAGATGGAAGCACTCAATTTAAAAATAGTACTGGATTGTTAACTAAGATGGAAGTACCTGAGGATTTTGAAGCGAGGAAAATAAATCTCCTATTAAAATGTGTGTTCCTGTACATTAAGGTGCCACATGTTTGCAACGGAACTTAAGAATGGAACAGACTACTGAGATATACAAACTAATAAGTGAAGCATATTCTGAAGTAAGAATCCACAGCAAAGAGTGTTATTTTCAACATAGCTCTAACTAAAACATAAAAAAGCCGCACTAAAGACCGCAACACTATGCTAACTTTTAAGGTACTTTATAACAAAACTAATTAACGAAAGTGCGAAAAAAAACTCTCTCAAAACAAACAGAGTTTATGAACACGCCCATGTATTTTCAACAGCATGCTGAAATTAATTTAATCTATTTTAATTAACTCAGGAAGAACTTCAAGTAATGTTAATGTACTTTTGGCCTGATATAAATTCACATTCACTTCTCCATAAGCCGAAAGTTTGTGCTCGTTTTTTCGTGTTGTTCTGTGTCATGTATTGATGGGCTTACTCTATCTTGAATGTTCCTACCGCGTGCAGTGTATATCATACATCTGAATTAATTGTAATGAGAAACAGGGTGTAGCACCCAATCCGGAAAATCGAGAAAAGTTTATGGTAATTCATGCAAACTTAAGTCAAATACTATTTCACAGTACACAACTGGTGAATTGTCCGTAAAATTTAATTTTATATTTCTTGCGTCAGTAGTCTTTTTCATATAGCCACCAATATCATTATTTTCAATATTATTGTTTGTATTACTCCTCCCCAGTGCAGGCCTACAATTGGTAACCAACCTCTACGTAACCGATCAGACATGGAGCTTAATAAGTGAAGCAGATCTCTCCAACTGTGAGTCGCTTCAAGCGACGGCTGCTGATACACGGTTCAGTGATGTGATGGACTATATTAGCGCATGATGTCTATAGAACTCCGTAATGACACAGACTATTGTTATGTAAATGAGGAACAACCAACTGCACATAAATGCATTTGAAATAAATCTATCGCCGGAAACACTTCTCCATGTTTAGGACGTAAGGACTGAAAAAAACTACAGTTCATCATTCAAACATGTGGAAAACTTCGTGATACCATAAGCAAGATATCAAATATTTTCAACAATTGGATGTACACACTGATTAGTCGGCCATACTGCCCTTCATCTACAAATAAAACATTACTGAAAGTAACAATTTGTTATTTATTACGCGGTAGACATTGAATTTTCTCCTTAAGTATATCTTTTCAAAATGAACCGACGTTGGAAGTGAAGGCAGTACTCCTGAATTATAATCCTGTTAGTGGAGATCCTTCAGTAGGTTCAAGTTTTTAAGTTGTTTTACTTAATGCTATATATTCAGTGTGCCGATAATTAGATACACAATTAATATATATCAATAAAACAAACAATAATTCTGCAATACAAAAATTAAATCTTTCATTGTGACTAAATATGGTACATTCTCTCTACAATGCATTTCACACATGAATGTACTTCCATAGCTGCTCGTTATCAAAACGACTATATATGTACCTACATATATAATTTCAGATGGAACCAATTACTGATTTAGGAAAACAATCTATTTTAATGCTTAAATGATCGGCTATTTAATTGTTCAAAACTGGGCAGCTTGTTGTGGTGTAATTCATATACAGACATTGAAACATAGTGGATGCAATTGAAACAATCTCTTTCATCAACTGAATCAGGGTACATTCCAATAGACAAGGTGCATTTTTAAGAGAACACACGCTAGTTAAAGAGACAGGCGAAATAAAACTATGATTCTACACTGCGGAATTGGAGTATTTCAAGAGACCAAAATTGAAAACCCAAGAGTAATAGCGCTGAGCAACCTCGGAATTCCAAATGGCAAATGCATTTTTCGCTCTGAACTTTCACTTCCAAACAATAAATATTTAAATTATTCAGGCTGTTTTCACCTTCATAAAAAATATGTAATCCTATTAACCATTCAAACATTGTTAAAAATAAATAATACCACACTAGCGCGACTATACATCTCACCTTTAAAATTAGGAAAAGCAAAATAATGGGTAAATCACTGTCTTACCTACTGCGTCCTTCAGCACCACTAGCACCATCTGGAATGAAGAACCAGGAATTAGTATTTCAAGTATAAAAGGTAAAATGTATCCATGTAACAGGCCGTAGAGGCCCATAGGATTGTGAGACGTCGAGACTCCCATGTTTTAAGAATATCGGCTTCACAAATGGCCGTGAGGCTCTCAGCCCTACACGCCGGCCACTCTTTAACCCCAGGAAGATTTCTGGCCCTCATTTCTGTTAGAGACTGAGTCGACCCCAGGAAGAATGAAGCCAATTGAAATATCCAATGATCTCATTACAAATCGAAACCGCGACCTTCCGGTTTGTAGCATAGTGCCTCTACCAACTACGCTGCCTCGTACCCCCAGTATTCCAAGTGCATAACAATAAATTTTCTTGCTACTTATCTGAAGCTTAGAGTGAATTACACTTTTTTTGATTTGTTACTTGCACTAGCACTGCGGTACACCACCACATTCTCCCTCTCTGGTTTACCACAATGTACTGTGACGTACTTATCTCTCTTCTGTAGGATCGTATTGAGGGCAATTCATATTCTGATAAGTAAGTTTTAAATTTTACTTAACGCAGTGTCGCTCCAACCAATTGTACGGATTAACTGCTTTCATTTCTTCCCGAAAAAACAAAGTTACATCAGCGATGAAATGAGAGAATCTTCTATGGAAACATGACTGCGCCCTGCGCCAGAGCCCAAAAGTGCCCAGTAATGTGATTGGGCAGCTTGTGTTACGCCACACTAAGTTGCAAGACCGTTGTCATAATTTTAAATAGTCAGTAAGCTGTATAATTATTTGCGTCTGGATATTACAAGAATTACACTGGGCTACTCGACCAGAGGGGGGTAAGCAGTAGCGTAGTTGGTTGGGGCACTTTGCTACGAGTAGGAAGGCCGCGGGTTCGATCCCCGTTGAAGCAATGAATTTTTTCAGTTTACTTAATCCTTCCAGCCGCAATATGGCGCTGGATTGGACTCAGCCTCTAGCACAAATGAGTACCGGGAAGGTTCGATTACCGGCGGGAATAAAAAGAAATCCTTCCCTACAGCGGCAATGCTGACTCTAAGTCCCACTCAGGGGTAATGAGGGATCTTTCCCAAGGAGTAAAGCGTCCAGGCGTAAAATTGACCACTCACCTCACTAGCGTTCAGGTTAAGAATGGTGGAGTTATACCTTCGCTCTCCATACGTCTTCATGGCATAAACAGAACTATGATTGTGCCTCTAGTCTTTACGGTTATGAAAATTGATCACTCATATTGAGGAAGAATATAGACTGAGAGTGTTCGAGAAAATGTCACTGAACCAAATATCCTCATCTAAGAGGATTAAGTAGCATGAAACTGGAGAAAACTGTAGGGCAAAATATAAATGTAACTTTCGGCTGTGAGGGTAACTAATGAATCATGTTGCTATTTTACATTGTAAAAGTAAAGTAAAGTAAAGTAAAGATATCCCTGTAACAGGCCGGGGAGGTACACAGGGTTGTGAGATGTTGAGGCTTCCACATTTTCTAGAAAATCGGCTCATAGATCGACGTAAGCTTGTCAGCCTTACGCGCCGGCCACCCTTTACCCCCAAGAACATTCCAAGAATATTCCTGGTACTCATTTCTGCTAGAGGCTGAGTCAACCCCAGGGCCATAATGCAGCTGAAAGGACTAGAGAAATTGAAGAAAATCCAATGACCTCATCGGGATTTGATCTCACGACCTTCCTCCTTGTAGCATAGTGTCTCAACCAACTGCACTACCGCGGGTCCCATTTTACATTGTACAGAACTAAAATTATCTTACCAAAGGCTGAATATTTTATAAGTCACTTACGCCTCAGAACATTTCAAAATTTTCTGCTAGTACTTCAGGAGCAGAGATAGCGTAGCGGTATAGCGGCTGGCTATGGGCTGGACGTGAGGAGCAGAGATAGCGTAGTCGGTATAGCGACTGGCTATGGGCTGGACTTGAAGAGCAGAGATAGCGTAGTCGGTATAGCGACTGGCTATGGGCTGGACGTGAGGAGCAGAGATAGCGTAGTCGGTATAGCAACTGGCTATGGGCTGGACGACCGAAGGGTCGGAGTTCGAGTCCCGGTAGGGCCAAGAATTTTCGCTTAAACACGTTGTCCAGAACGGCCTTGGGGCCCACCCAGCCTCCTAGCCAATGGGTACCGTGGAATCTTTCCTCCTGGGTAAAGCGGCTGGGGCCCACTCACTTCCAACTTGTGCCGAGGTCAAGAAAATGCGGATCTGCAACTTCCACTCCCCCATACGTCTTCATGGCGTAGTGCTTAATTAGATAAACACAGTGTCAAATTTATCTTACCTGTCACTATTTCTCCACTTTGCAAGTTCTCCTTATGATGAATTGTCTTTCAATGATGATTTCCTCCCGAGGAAAAGTATTCCCCACTGTTACGATTATAAATAGTGAGACCTGACACAACAGAGATGAGTGTTTCTATGACACAAAGTGCGGTTTCAACAATTTTGCACGCACGATTGTTTTTTTGTGTACGCTTCTTGTTCCAAGAATAAGGCTTTCGGTCTGACAAATGAAGTAAATTATTGAACGAATTATCGTTAACTGCAAAACTGAAGTCGAGCTCTAATTCAACCCATAAATGTTTTATCTGTGACCCTACTCGTAAAAGAACTATTGTTATAATTTATATGATAGACATTGCTCTCGACACTTGAATACTATAGAATAAGTAAAATTGGGATTAAATTCTATAAAATGCAATATAATGAAGACGGTGGTGGCGGCCAATTCTGGCCGAAACAAAGAGAGGCTTTATTTTATTATTAAAAACCTCGTTGCATTTTATGTAATTTGATTTTAATTTTAATTATACTTTGTTCCAAAGAATTCGTTGAATACTTCACGTATTGCAGGCAGGCTATATTACACTTAGAACAATTTGAAATGTATTACTCGTATTACAAGCGGAATTAGTCTCATTAGTGAGATTTTTAAAACCAATGTAATTGGAATTTTTTTTCCAGCTAGAAAATTTATATTATAGGGTGAATATTTTCATAACGTAAGTGCTGGAATGGGGCTAATAAAATTCTATCTGAAATTAAACAAAGTCGGCGATTGATTCAATGTCATTAAAATTTTAATATCTAATTAATCAAGTTTATTTACTGTATGATTTTTATGTAGTTTTATCTGAAATACTGAAATACTTCAAATCCCTCACAAATGCCATGATGCATTCACCCGTAAATCGATGTTTTGTAGGATGCTAATCACGTAATTCAGTACTGATCAATAAAATTCGTTTAGCGTTTACTTGTTTGTGATTTTACGTTGCATTTAATTCGGTGATTATCAGTCGCTGAAGTAATTAAATTACTGATTAATATAGTTAGTTTAACATAAGATTTATTCCACGAGGTTTAACTTAATGTAATGTAATACTTCAAAGTTCTCGAGGATTTATGTTATATTTAAAATCAGGGATTTTTCAAGACCCATAAATTAGTTTAATTACTGATTAGCAACAGTAGTTTAATAAAATTTTTACGTGGTTTAGCTTAAAATACTGAAATATTTTACCACGTAATATTGTAACACATTTTCCGGTGTATACATTTTGTGTTCAACTAAGTACAATCTGTACCCATTTTCGAACCAGAAGTTAAACTCAGTAAGTACTGATTTACATCCTCTCATATTTAACTGGCATTAGAAAGAATATTTTTACGTGTTGGGTGTATATATCGCGCGACAAATAACTTCACGCCGTCTTGGATTAAAGAATTTATTCCACATTCGCTCTTACATTTACACAATTTACAATTTCACAAGTACCGCCATCTGCAGTATCACAATTACTTCTCCTGCTGTAGTCGCTTCCATTCACTCGATACAAAACAATAACTCATACTGGATCCTAGTAACTCTCTGGTTACTCTTTAGTAACTGGCTCTCTCTGACGAATAGTCCCGTTATGTAGCTTCCGCACTAACAACACAGAAAAAAGTTACGTGATAGCTACCACTGTTGCGCGACGTCTTGTTTACCGATTGCCTAGCAATAGTCTCTGCATGGACTCCCCTGTTGCGTGACGTCGCAGCCTAGCGTTGCGTAGTTACGGAATGAGAGGAGTATGTGACGTCACTCGCACTTCCTGTTGCGCAATCCAAGCGTTCACAGAGTTGTCGCCTAGCAACGCGCCGATACAATCCGCAACTCTCACGTTGCGCGCGTGCCCCGAGGCCTCTGTGGCTCAACAGTTTCTTCATAGAGCCAATACACCACAATATATTTACACTGTTTTATATTATAGTTTATAATTAATAGGTGTGTTCGTGACTGTATGAATTTTCTTTTCATTCTTAACATATTCGACTTGCTTATGCTATTAATCTATTTTAAACTTTTCAGTCGCTTTCACACGACACACTGATTTCTTGTTTTCATATTTTCCTCACATCTATACTTATGTCTCATAATGATCCTCTTTCTACTGGAGTTCCAGTCTATTCGTTTCTTGTTTTCCTCATGGGTTCTCAATGTTCCTTTATAGCGTCATTCCTAACTAAATTACCCTACTAATACTATAATGAGCGCCTCGAAACAATTTTTTATTTCGCTACTAATTCCTGCTTCTCGGTTCCAAATATTCTCCAAAACGTTTTGATCAAAATCTGCTACTTGCTCACCCTCATAAAACTACATAGAAAATTATTTAGAATGTTCTAAAATTAAAACATAATATAAGTTTTCAAATTTTTACAATCATGATCACCAACAGCCACATAATCTGGTCCCGTTTTTCCTTTCCGGTCCTTAACTTTTGCGAGAAATTAATGGAAAATGGAATACCTTTTTATTATTCAAAGTGCTCCCCGAAATTTTTCTACACTCGACATTGTCACGGATATCATTCAGAAATGTTACTTTCCTTCCCAAGAATTTGAATCTCGTCATATTTTCTAAGCATTTACTAATAGTCACCAGAATACGAAACATATTAGATTTTTTCTAATATTCTGATGATGAGAGAACGAACTTTTTATTTGCTTGTCAGGAATTAATTAGATAATTTTCCTGAGGAGTAAAGCGCGGCCTGCGCGTAAGGCTGACAACCTTACCGCCATCTTTGAGCCGACTGTCTAGATAATGTGTGACTCTCAACGTCTCACAACCCTATGGGCCTTCACGGCCTGGTACAGGGATAGCTTTACTTTTTTACTTTTTATTATTTATTAGTAATTGCAGCCCTTCTTGAGAGACAATAACCACTAAGCTGGTATAAAAATTTCAGAATGTCCGTTACCTTGGTCACAAGAGCCCATCAGGTTGTAATCTCAGCAAGATAAATCCAGACACAATCCCCATATTCTATTTCTTTAAATTCCATTTTTATAATATTCTCCCATCCGTGCCTAAATTTCTCAATTAGTCTCTTCTCCTCAGGCTATCTAAAATTGTATAAGCATTTTTCATGGCTCTCCTTCGTGCTATAAATCCCGCCAATCTCATAATCCCTACTTTGCTTCTTACTTGCAACTAACAGAGTTTTTGCATTTATCCTTATAACGCCAAGATTTTCACACAAAAAACTATGATACCATGTCAGAAAAATGTAAACGAAACACAATTCTGTATAGAAAAGCAGATAAGTGTGTAGAGCAATGTTTAATTTATTCACAAAATAAAATAGTTCTCTGATATGATCCGAAACACTTCGTAGGCCAGACAACAGAGCCAGCAAGGCGTACGGCTTCAATTTCATAGGCTTTGCATCATTGTTAATAGAGTGAAACGATCTACTGCAGCGTAGGCAAACCCACAATGCACATAATGCCAATGGGTAAACCAGAGTCATTCACACAATCGGAAATGCAGGAGTGGTATAACTCTCTGCTGACTCGAATTCTTTCATCAGCAGTGAGGGGGATGGGTTTCGAGGGGAGAGAGAACGTAATCAAGCTGTCAGCCTCTCCTAATGGAGTGGAAGGAAGGCTCGGAAAGGCAGTAAAGAATGCAGGCTGTAAGTAAAATGAATAGATAAGTGAAGAGAAAAAAGGGACAATGATGCGCAGGTTTACAGAAAATTGACACACCCGAAGAAGGAACCCAGCTACTCTTGTGCTGTCTGACGATTGCGTCTAAGGTCAGATTTTCAGATCATTAGTTCTTTATAGTTGTCTCTTCATTGCCCCCTCTTTCGTGCGTCTGAATGCAAAGCACTGTAATTTGCTTGTAGGCTTGGGGTATAAAATTTAGTGCTTTCTTCTACAGCTCTTTATGATTGCTGGAATATCTTCCTTATTTATATACCACTTTCTGGGCAACATAATATACAAAATAAGAAATATCCAAGGCTTCTTACATACCTCAGAACGAAGCTTTAACATTGTGACATGACGGCTGAAAACCGGAATGGTGGAGACGGAGCTCGGAAATTACGTTCCCGCTACAACGAATAGCAACGAGCGACTCGTTGCCAGATAGAAAGTTGCTAAAGACGAGATTTCTGTGACTACAAAACAGAATAAAAGAGGAACAGTTCGAGGTATTTCCGCTGCAACAGCTAACAGAATAACAGAGGACAATTAATTGTTCGACATGGTGACTTATTACGGCCACGTGACAGTCATAAAAGGGAGTTGATTCGAGCATTCAAAGCATTGAGAGATTCTTCATAGAGATTCGTCAGAGGGACGACGTTCGGAAGCAGTTCAATGCGTCAGCTGTTATAAATGACTGTAATTGTAAAGCAGTTTCAATACCCCCAGTCATCAAATCCAGAACCCACTGTTATTGGTCACGACAATATTCTGAAACCGAATGGACGAATTATTAACATGTATTAGCTGTATTGGCTTACATTAAGATTAGTTGGGTAGTAGTAGTAGTAGTAGTAGTAGTAGTGGTGGTGGTGGTGGTGGTGGTATATCGTAAAATTGTCCCTGAGGAGGGAGTGAGGTAAATCCCCGCTCATTTTTAGATGCTGCTGATTTTTTAACTCTTTCTACTTCTTTCTGTAACATATGCCACTAAAATATATCATCCTTCTATTTTATGTATTTTGGAACCTACTTTATAGATTCATAATTACGATACACATTCACCCACTTATACGAGTAAGAGTACACATTAACAGTAAACAGATATAAATATCTAGCTAAATCATTCACTCGTCAGCAGTTGCAGCTCTGTTCAGAAATAATATTTGCAATATGAACAGCTGTTTAGTGGGTACGCGGTTGGTTGAGGCACTGTGCTGCAAGACTTAAAGTCGCGAGTTCGATTCCAGATGAGGTAATTTGATTTTTCAATTGATCTAATCTTTCCAGCTGCACTATAACCCCGGGGTCGACTCAGCCTCCAACAGAGGCCAACCAGGAGCCTTCCTGGGGGAGGGGGGGAGGCGGACGGCGCTTAAGTCTGAAAAACTTGCTGCCATCTGTGAACCGATTGTCTAGAAGATGTAGGAGCCTCAAACTCTCACAACCCTATGGGCCTTAACGGCCTGTTACAAGGATAATTTTACCTTTTTACCTTTTACCTTAACAGCAGTTTAGTATACTGTCGTACTTTCAAACGGGGGGATATAATTCTAACAGCAAGGCTTCTCGTCTTTGAAAGTTCACTGAAATCCCCTCACTCAGCAGCAATTATTAAGTCCTGTCCGGTGAGCAAAATTACCAGATGACCGGAGAGCAGAAGGCTTTAGAAGTCCCATCTAGTTTACTGTTACCAATTCGTATTTCAATTTGTAGTCATTTTCTACGCGTTAAGAATGTGGAATTGGCTATTTGAAATTGTGTAGAGAGTTATGACCCTTTAACTGAGATGTCAGGGCAATAGTGGATAAATGAAGAGTTATGATAGGGTAATTACGACTGAATGATGGAATAAAAGACAATAAATCACTGCAATGAAGAGCATGTACAGCTGCTTAGTTCACAGCTGCTCTAAACAGTGAGCTCTGAACAGTAATACAATGTGAACTGCCAAGAAATGGCTGCATACTGAAGCGAATTAATTCAGTCAATATCCTACAATTATGTTTAAGGGCTTATAAATGTGAAACCCGCATACAAATACGAGAACGAAGACAAACTCCCAGAACGCGAGCGTCGCGAAATAGTGGTTAGAACGCATTCCAACTTCGTACATTTTCCCAGTCCGCTTCGGGAGAGAACTGTTCTGAGTGTTCCATATATTCCCTTACAATGTGGGATTAGTATCTTAAAGCAGGCCATGATCCCTTCTTTGCATACCTTTCCAAGCCGAATTCATGATCGTGGTATAACTTCTTACCATGCTATACTACCCATACCTGTGTCGCGGTTAGTATCCCTGCTTCGTATTCGCTTTCCAGAGTTCGATTCTAGGCACGGAGGTCACTGATATGCCTTTATCACATCTAGCAAATTCTGTACAGTATCTCATAACAGACCTGACCGCTTTCACACACCGCCGTCGCTATAAATTTATTGGGACATGTGGGCCGTTTCTAGGAAACGAATAGGCAAACAGGATGCCACAGAGAGATTGATTTCTGGAAACCAGCAGATTACGGAACACGGTTTCCATGGATATGGGAATTGAAAGTTGTTTGTAAATTAACATATGGTTTTCGAGGCAAAGCATTCGTGAAGAAAGGTTATGGGCCCCGTGGAGGCGGTGATCACTATTAGGTCCGCGTGACAGTTATAAAAGATAGTTGACTCATCAATTCGTAAGAGAAATCAGAAGCCAGTTGACTATTCAGCTGTGAAATGTTAAACAGATAAGATTCGTTACCAAGCAACGGCTAGTAAGCAGATGTTGAAGATTTTATTTTATGTGTTATAATTACAGTAATCTTTAGAGCGTTAAAATTATTTGTAGTTACGACTTGTGAGTGTCCAATAAATGTATTCATCTAATCTAGAACCCATTATTGTTCGTCACGTGACATTATGATCTAAATTCTTTCACCCCATTCGATGCCATATAATTTACGCAGTTCACAAAATTTCGTTATAATAGATTAATAATAAAAATAATAACCAATTCATTTGACTGGGCAGCCTAAAGAACCAACTAATTTTTTTCCTTGGTACTACAGCCTCAGTGGGCCTAGGCCTACCTCCATGAACTTCTCCGTTCACTTCGGTTTTTCTAGATCTTACACATACGGTAGGACTCCTTGGGCGAGTGATCAGCTCGTCGCAAGGCCTCTACGAACCAACTAACACATCGGAAAATATAGAACATGAGCCACAGAGCTGTTGGTTATGTAACAAATGCAATAGTGGGATATATGAAAGAATACACGAAATGGGTGAAATAAACCTAAATAAAAAATGGACACACAAAAATAAGCAAAATGTGACATCACGTAATCTCTTGATCGCGTTAGACTTTACTAACCTCAATGCTAATAGCCTTTGTTTGAAAGAAATAGTAGCATAATATCTAACTAGGAACTGGCGGAGAACACGCTAGTAGGATAACAAAGCGGTATGACTTCAGGTAGGACGCTTTTACAATTCATCCCCTCTTAATATCACGTGCCATGTTCAGCACGGGCCTGAAATCTGGTCAGCATCTCACGTTCTATCCAGCCTTTTGTTCCCTCAACAAAACATAAAATGCCTTACGGATTTAAAGGAACAAATTGAGGCCTTGGTGAAGAATACAAGAAAAGGAAGGAGGGGGGATGAGAAGCAGAGAGATGGCAACCAGAATGGCAGGGAAGTAGGACGCCATTACTCAGATTACAACGTTACAACATTTAATAAATGTTACTGAATTTTAGCAGGGCTCAATAAGCAACGACAAAACTAATCAGCAGTTTGTTGCCACGTTTCAGTTCATGATATAAGGAGAAAAATAAAATGTCATATTACAATAAAGGAAATGTTATACGTCACTGCAGCACACTTATTTTTCAGCTGTGTTCTTCGCATTCCTTACCAGTCCCGTGTTCCTGTATTGCAAGATAGATAATATTAATTTTTTTCCCTTGGCACTACAGCCCCAGTGGGCCTAGGCCTACCTCCATGAACTTCTCTGTTCACTTCGGTTTTTCTAGATCTTACACATTCGGTAGGACTCCTTGGGCGGGTGATCAGCTCGTCGCAAGGCCTCTACATGTACACAAACACAGAAAAACGCACACAAACATCCATGCCCTCAGTGGGATTCGAACCCACGATCCCGGCTTCCGAGCGAGCGAAGACAGTGCAGGCCTTAGACCACTCGGCTACCGTGACCGGCCTAGATAACATTAATACTAACAATAATTAATTTCCTTTATTTAAATCTTTCCAACAGCGAGTAGTCTATAACGGGCGAGCATTGAAATTGTACATAATAAAATAGCAATAATAATAATCTTTCCTACAAATATAATATAATTGCATCGATTTTTGACAAATTTTCTCCAACATGATAAGATAAATTTGCACAAAAATTCCACCATGCTGATCCACAAGAAAGAATAATTTTCATTTTAAGGTCATAAAGTAATCTTCATGTGGCCCCTGAACCTCACATAGGCTGTTTTGAAATCCAAGTTGCAAGGATTTCAGTAACTTGAATTTCATTATATGTATATATTCTTATATTACCTCAATAAACTCAATAGAACAAAACGCTGTTGGTAATATTGTACGCTTCTTTATTGAGTAGGCCCATTCCTATCTTATTCTTATCCATTTTGGTAGAAATTAACGCCGAAATTTCGTACCCTAACTCTAAAAGTAAAAAAAAAAAAAGTTGTTCCTGTGCTTAATTAGTGAAGCACTATGCCGTGCTGACATGTGGGAGTGAGTGTGTGTCTCCACCACTCTTGACCTCGGATGTAGATTGAGGTGTGTGGTCAGCTTCACGGCCCGGGACCTTTATCCCAGGGGGAGAACCCTCGGTAACTACTGGACAGGAGGCTTGGTGGGCCTCAGAGCCCGGTTGGACGCTGTGGAGAAGAGAAGAACCTTGCTTCTGCCAGGACACAAAGCCGCCGTCGTCCGTCACTGTACTGACTCAGCTATCTCGACTCCTAGCATAAACTCGTTCATTATGGATGGAGTTTATTAGGAATATTTTTCATGGCTTGTTCAGCCCATTCAGTTCCGTAATCATTTTTCACGCCGGTCACGGTAGCCGAGCGGTCTAAGGCATGCACTGTTTTCGCTCGCTCGGAAGCCGGGATCGTGGGTCCGAATCCCACTCAGGGCATGGATGTTTGTGTGCGTTTTTCTGTGTTTGTCTACAGGTAGAGGCCTTGCGACGAGCTGATCACTCGCCCAAGGAGTCATACCGAATGTGTAAGATCTAGAAAAACCGAAGTGAACGGAGTTCACGGAGGTAGGCCTAGGCCCACTGGGGCTGTAGTGCCAAGGAAAAAGTAATCATTTTCACAGATGGTAGGATTCCTCGAACGAGTGATCAGCCCATCGCCAGGCCGTTATCTAAACACAGAAAAAAAAACACACACACACAAACACCCATACCTTGAGTGGGATTCGAACCCACGATCGCGGCTTCCGAGCGAGCGAAGACAGTCCAGACTTTAGTCCGCACGGATACTGTGACCGGCCTAATTGGAAATACAGCACTGTAACAGAGAAACAAACTGGATGGGTTGTATTACGAAAGCAACTAGGGCAGGATGAAGTCAATTTGTAAGAAGCAACATTTTTATGATCTGTTGACAGCGGATGGGGAACATAAGTAAACTCCAAGACTTGTTCTTTTTTGCATCTTCTACGTTTGTTATAAGCGCTCTGATATTCCTGTTTCTTTACTTACAAATCTCTTGGTGATGACATTCTGCTAACTTCCTTCTCGTCTTGAAACTTTTGGCTCGTAACGACTGTTTCAGCGGACGAAAGAAACGGAAACTGCTGGAAGTTAGGTCATGACTAAGACGGAGTAAGTAAACTATTTCGCGCCATAGCTCAAGCGGTTAGTCGCTTGCTTCCCACCGCGGCTGCCGGGGTGCGATCCCGGGTCTGGTAAAATGGGATTTTAGGTGGACAAAGTGGCGCTGGGGCAGGTTTTCTCCTAGTACTTCGGTTTTCCCTACCAATCTTCATTCCACCATATCATAATCACACAGGACAGGCTACAATAGGCTAACCAGTGGCCGCCGTGCCGAATGAACCCAGTTGGACTCCACCCCTCCACTAACAGAATTAAATAGAAACAAGTAAACTATTTTCTAACATACTTCACACACACGATCGAGGAGTATTACTGCTTCATATTCTGTTGTGTAGATGCCTGTCTTACAGACAACTTTAGCGCAAGTCTCTCATATCAAGTTCATTGTTCTTTTGCTTCGCATTTATCGACTTTGCCTGTTTCGAGATAATATAGCGTCAAATGAGAGGATAACTGGTGCAACTGATGAGGTAACTGAAGGATTTGGATTGCAGCAGTCGTAATCTGATTCATGTACTATCCCACCACTTTGAGGCACTGAGGAAAATCGCGATAACATGTCAAAATAATCTGTATCCTTCCTGAGATACAAACAGAGCGCCTTCCGAATACAAATTCATAACGTTACCGCTACACAAACCTGTTCAGTCGTATCAGGTTTAATCGAAATTTGGTATCAGCCACCTGCACACGCTGTTCCTCACTCTCGAATTTTTATACCCTGAAGATGGAGGCGATACGTTCCTCCAAAACATCGCTTTATACAATATCTACACGGCGCCACATCCCAGAAGATGACATTCTTCCTTTATGAACTTATTTTCCTAGGCACAGAAACTATAATTCACTTATTCTTCTTCTGGAGCGCAATACAGAGTGATTTTTAAACCAGAACACCATGTATTAGAAAAATGCGGCCATTTTGGCGACACTTGCATGGGCAATATGGCGAATTTTTGAGCGACAACTTTATTCAAAGTAAGACGGGGTTAGGTCAAGCGGTTAGTCGCTGCCTTCCCACCGCGGCGGCCCGGGTTCGATCACGGGTCTGGTCAAGTGGAATTTGTGGTGGACAAAGTGGCGCTGGGGAAGGTTTTCTCCGAGTACTTTGGTTTCTCCTGTCAATCTTCATTCCACCAAATTCTCCATCATCATAATCACCCGGGGCAGGCTACAATAGGCCAAATAGTGGCCGTCGTGCCGAGTGGACCCAGCTGGACTCCACCCTACACTAAGCGAATTAAAAAAAAAAAAAGTGTTTACAGATTTCTATCTTTGGAATCTCGTTTAAAAAATCATCCTGAATTACTTTCCTAACAACGCCGAAAATATATATAAGAATATGAAAAAACTCTAACTTAACATGTATATTTTATGTTACGGGTAGTGTAATCCTACGACTTCTAATACAATCGATCACTGGTCTGATTCTACGGACTCTTGATTCTTTCCTGCAGCATTACCATTGCTCTACACATCCAATTTGTGACCAGACACGGCGTTTGGTTCAATTATTTTATTTATGAAGCGCTTATAACTAGTGACTAAATTGTACAAATCCCTGTAACACAGACTAATCTTCTCAGTTTGTTGTCTTAACTATCTGTTGTTTGGTTAAGGCTCCCAACAACGGAGACTCCTCCGCTTCCGTGCTCACACACTTACATGCCGAAAGCTTCCAGATGCAATCAGCTGTCGACTCCCGACTACAACTTACATTCATAACTGATTAAATACTCCTGTTGTCGCTCCTTTTATAGCCACGGCAAAGACTGCATAGAACACAGCTTCCAATATTTTCTTTACTGTTACATGGCTGTACCGCAGAAACGTGTTTACTGTGCCTTTGGCTAGTATAGCAAGTGTCACGTAACTTCGAACAAGGTCACTCTTGGCCTTGTTCGAAGTTACGTGACACTTGCTTTAATGGATGTATTTTCTGGGTCTGCTTTCCTTGTCTTCATCCGTCTGTCAAAATACGTGTATATATTTGCGATTAAAATTTACGTCTAGCAAAATACATATATGTACGGTATTTACTCAAATGTCAAATGGCCATATGTGTCTATTCAAATGTCACATTGACCAACGTAATGATTTTATCGTTGCATACGGTGGAAGAATTAATCTGCAAACTCTCCAAGGCATGTGTGCGCAGTGACACGTTTGTCTGAAATTATGAAAATCGTCCGTACAGAGGCATGAAGGGAACCATCACTGTTGGAGCTGCCCGGATCAGACTGAGTTATTGCCTGTGTGCTAATATTGATACGTTACTCTTGTCTATATGTTGACGTATTTTCAAGGTCTATCACGATGTTTCGATATAATTGCAGTGGAACTCCGACCCTGAAAGCTGATCTGCATGGGTTTCAGTATGAGAACCTCCCTTTTATGAAACATTATTTTTCATACAGAAACCCAATAATTGGGGCACGCGGTAGGATAGTAGGTTGCGGCACTATGGTACAAGGCGGAAAGTCTCGGATTGGATTCCAGATGAGGTGGATTTTTTCAATTGACCTAACCCTTCCAACCGCACTATGGCCATGAGGTCGACTCAGTATCTAACAGAAATGAGTACTAGGAATCTTAATGGGGTTAAAGGGCGGCCAGAGCGTGAGGCTAACAACCTCACCGCCATCTGTGAGCCAACTGTCTAGAAAATTTTGGAGCTTAAACATCTCAAAACCCTATGGGCCTTCACGGCCTGTAACAAAAATAGATTTACCTTTAAACTCGATAATAACATACGAACAGAGAATCATTTTAAAAAATATTTAATTTGGGTCCAGTAAATAAAATACAGAATATATGTTATTTTCTGTTAATTTTACAATGATATGTGTCATACGAGTATTAGAAAGTAAATTAACTCCTGTGCTTAATTAATCAAGTAGCACGTTACGCACATACGAGTATATGGGAGTCGAAGTGAGTTACACCATTCTAAGCTTCAGCACTAGATGCAGTCAACAGATTGTTATTTCACGACACTGTCTGTATGGAGACCATACAGTGTCGACAAGTTGATTAATGAAAATCGAGTAATTACTGGAATGAGAATTGTTAGGCGAAATCGAAATACTCACAGAAAACCTGCTCGCTTTTCTCATCACAAAACTCACAGTCTGACTTGGAATCGAACCTAGACCATCGCGGTGGGAAGCCTGTTATTAAAGGCCTGTGCTATGAAACGGTCGGCACTAGATAGACATGAGTTGTCGGTTTCAAGCTTTGCTCATTATAACCCCAGGGAAACAGTCCGCGATACACCCTGCGCAGGAAGTTCAGCGCAGAGCCTGTCTGGATGCTATGGGAAAAATAAAATTCCCGAATCCTCGATGGTCTTCCAGTAGTCCAGTTGCTATAATATTAGCAATGCTTAGTAATGATTACTTCTTAAATGTAAGCCATCAATTAATTTTATTTTCTTTCTCACACCTCAAATATTAGGGCGTACATGTAGAAGCGACATAAAATATTAATAAAATAAATAATTTCTTATAGTTTTATTTGATTAGTTTGGATATCAACTAGTCAGTGACACATACTTCACAGTGACAGAAATAACTTGTTTATATTTTCTTGAAGTTCCATCAGATAGCAACATTGCTCACTAATCGCACCTTAATTTATCCAGCGAGATGTCTTTAATATTCAGAATAAGAGAAAACTGACTAATTAACTAAACCTATATTCCATTATCTACCTTGTAAAGCCGAAAGTTGCTTGGCAGATCAAGGCATTCTCCCGTTTTAAGGAACTGGGATATTCGTTGCCATGGTCAAAAGATTGTACTATTATAAATTTTCTGAACCACTATATTCCAGCCTACATCCTCACAACCTCTTTTAATAATTACTAAATAACTTTATAGATAAATGTTTCACTGAGGATATAATATTTGTTGAGCTTCACAAAAGATCCCGGGATTTTACGGAATCCAAATGTTCATTACTCTGTTCATAAGAACCTGCAACAGGTTTCCAACCTGGCTCAGATGAATTCAGTTCACATCTTCTTATCTTATTTTTTTCAAGATCCATTCTAATAATACACTCCCTTCTACAGAGAGGTTTTCCTAGTAAGCTCTTTCCTTCAGGGTTTCCTCTGACGAGGAATATGTACTATGAGCATTAAGCTCCCATTTATGCAGTTCTCTTCCATGTCCTATTACTTAAACCCTTTTAGGTTCAGATATCTTCTTTAATACCGTGTTCTGAAACACCCTTAGTCTACAGTCTTCCCTTAAAGTGGGAAACTGAGCTTTAAGCTTCACAACCGTAGAAAGCTACGGGCAAAATTAATGTTATGTATATTTTGACCTGCACACCTCCAGGCAGTCAATGATTGCTCATTGAGTTGTATCGCGCCTGTAATTGTCTCGAGGTCGACCCTGCAGAAGATGGCGGTGGTTTTCTCCGTAGTGCAGGTAACTTAGCATTTTATTTCTTGCCACGGTGCTATACCACAGGACAGCGCATGGGCAGTGACCTCAGCTAATTCCTAGAGTTTCCTGCAAACACTTTCCCCCTCACCGCCCATTATCATCCTTCCATCTCTTGAGATGGGGGTGCCCATTAGGTAGTATATTTTCGCGAACTCTTCGATTTTAAATCATCCCAATTTAGGAATGAAGAGGAGGGGAAAGGTAGATTTCTACAGTACAGACACTTTAAAAACATGCAACTCGTGAATAATATGTACTAGTATTCTGTTCAGAAACATAAATGCAGACTAAAATTATGGGATAGTTCTGAGTCACTAGTGCGAACGAACTAACTAACCAGTTCCTTTATACATGGTATGCTCTCAGTGCCTGATGCATACGGACCTGTGTTTAAGATATTCACTATAGTAAAGAACTGAATATCAATTACATAATCACAAAAAGCCATATCTAAGCCAGTTGTGGTGTAACAGTAAAACATTCTCACAAATTTTGAGAATCGTTAAATGCGCCAGGTTTCGATCTTGATCCTGTTACTCGGCATAGTGACTGAGGGTCTCGGAAGTTTGGCAGAATCTCGTTAAAAAGAATAAATAACTTTAATGTTAGCATCCTGTTATGTATCACTGTATAGAACTATTATACAAACGGCAATAAAACAAATTCGTAATTAACACACCAATATTATTGTATTAGTATTTGTTTATTTGTACATTTGCTACGTCTGATCCAAATATTAATAAAATAATATTGATTGGTTATTATGAATTTGTTGTGTTGACGGTTGTATAATACACGTAGTACTATAGAATTAAATATGCCACGACTACCTCCTTCCCGATACTTATCCGATCTCCATTCATGGCCATATTTCCATCATGTTTCACCGACTTAATTAAAACAGTGGTATTGAACGCCAGTAACCTAACATTTAATGGAAGCTGCATTAATCGTTTAGATAAATACAAAAATATGTCACAGATGTGATATATGTGTTTATGTGTTTATCCAAGTCTGCAGAGAACGTTAGCTAGTTAAGTGTGTGGCAGTATAACCCGAAGATCCAAATTCGCCTGGATAAAAGTCCGCTACAGAACATGATTCTCATGTAACTGCAAATAACTGCAATTCTCACAACCTCTTTCCCTGATATCTTTATCGATCCATCTCTTTCTACGACCTGAGAGTGGACGTCTTCGGAGATCTTTCTTTCGAAATTTCTGCGTGGATTTCTTTTCTCTCTAACCACACACACGTCCACTCCATAGTAATCTCTTTTATTGTGGAACCCAAATACTAAGGGGGCACGCGGTAACGTATTTGTTTGAGGCACTATGCTACAAGCCGGAAGGTCGCAGGTTCAAGTCCCGATGAGGTCATTGGATTTTTTTCAATTGACCTAATCCTTCCAGCCGCACTATGGCCCTGGGGTCGACTCAGCCTCTAACAGAAATGAGTACCAGGAATTAATTAAATAATTTTCCTTGGGAGTAAAGCGCGGCCGGAGTCTAAGGCTGACAAACTTGCCACCATCTTTGAGCCGATTATCTAGTTAATGTGGGACCTTCAACGTCTCACAACCCTATGGGCCTTCACGGCCTGTTATAGGGATAGCTTTACTTCTTTACTTTTTATCCCAATACTAGGTGATTGGCAATAACTATGAGGTTTCCGTTGTGAAGGGATGAATGAATGAATGTATGAGGGGTAGGCCTTCTCGGCCCTTCCACCGCGACCTTAGGTCTATTGTGCTTCCCCTTTTTTTAATTATTCTCTCAGCAACCCAGCGCTTCGGATGAAGGGCAGGATTTTGGACGTGGGGCGTCAAAATAGTTACTTGGTTCCATAAAGTACTGACCCAAGTGACGTAATCTTAAATAAGCTAAAGCCTCACATTCACTTGTGTAGGGATACTATCCTAAACTTACTTGATCCCTCTTAGAACCAGATAGTTATTAAGTCCTTAAATTTCTTAAAATAAATAGTTGTATCTCCTGATATATAATGCTGTGTAGTCCATGAAAAACCAACCGACTTTTCGGAGGAATATGTCGCATCCATCTTGAGGCTTGAAGAGTAAATTTAGCAAGAAACCAACATGAATCAGGCAGCAAGCATAGATGCTAAATTAATTTCCCTTTTGAAGTTCAAAACATGTTAGTGTTACACTGTGCTTCAGTGTTGCTCAGAAAAGACAATTTCACATCCTTCTTCGCCTTTCTAGTAGCATCACGCCTTACTCGGCAATATGGCTGTGATGGAGGTACCCATCAGGAAGAAATCTTGAGTTCCCGAACGAACACTCTCCCATGCTTCTAAGAACTCAAAATTGTATGTAAGTTTTCGTCAACGCTGCTACAACTACTAAGAGATTCCAAAACTTTCCTGTTACAATTTTTGAACAGCTCTGTCGAGTCTGTCTGGTTTACGACTACAGATGTACTCCTTACTGAGACATTGGGTGACCTGAAACCTGTCTTTCTCAGTGATCTGTTATCAGGATGATATGAGACCAGCGGTCCCGAAACCGTGGAACATATTTCTATAATGACAAATGAATGTTCGCCTACAGTATATAACTTTACGGCGTCTTCTGTATTGCGCGTCGAACAGTAAGATGAAAATGATGGATGATAAATTTGAAAAGATTTGGAAGGAATCCGTCATAGCCTAACTGATTTATAACACGAAATTTGCATAGAGGGACTAAGAAAAACCACATAAAACCTCAGTTAGGCAGCCGGTGTAGTTAGTTAGTTAGTTAGTTATTGGAGAGGGTGGGTTTCCCCATGCCATTAGACCTGTAAGAGCCGAGATTCGAGCCGAATGCCTCACGGATACAAGTCTAGAGTGTAACTGCTAGATCATCCTGATCGTTGAAGACAAATGTTTACTCCGCTTATAAGCCTCTTCTTTTCTTGTAGCACGAATAGTGACTGAGCAAACTCATATGCAGAAGGTAACATCCATTTTTGCCCTGTGTGACGTCTGAAATTACAGAACGCATTTCCACAAAAATTTCTGTTGAGTTTAACTGTAAAAGTTGTACGGCCAAATTTAGTTCTGATCTATCAGGTCATACTAAATTCATTCACAGAGCGTCAAAGATTTTTCTGTTTGAAACAAAATTTACGCCAGATCTACCGATCCCATCATCCAGTGGGTTTCGGGAGCAAGCATCCGGGAAATTAAATTAACTCTGTACTTTATTAATGTAAGGATGTTCAGAGCTGTGCATCCACACCCCGCACCGAAGAAATGTGGTTCAGATGGTAAATTCAGTGACATATCTTCGTGAGCGCCTAGTCATAATCTCACTTAGACACAAATTATTCTGCTTGTGATCTTTCGTAGCTTCCTTCAGTTCTTCCCGAAAAATTCTAGGTTGGCGCCTGATAGGCCATAATCTCTTACTTCCACGTCCTTTTTCAAATTATCATTCATTAACCACCCTACGAATCGACACTATATAGTCTGAGCTACTCACAGCATTGCTAAATAGGATATAAATAGAATGAAATGTCGATAATGCGACTTAATTAAAATAATAGTGTGGTCGCACTAGCGAATCGTTCGGAACTCTGGGTTTCATTCAAGAAAAGTTCTTGCATTCTTAGCAAAAACTGTCCATTCAAAAGATTTATAGGTACATTTTGTATATATTTTTTCCTTGGCACTACAGCCCCAGTGGGCATAGGCCTACCTCCATGAACTTCTCCGTTCACTTCGGTGTTTCTAGATCTTACACATTCGGTAGGACTCCTTGGGCGGGTGATCAGCTCGTCGCAAAGCCTCTACCTGTAGACAAACACAGAAAAACGCACACAAACATCCATGCCCTGAGTGGGATTCGAACCCACGATCCCGGCTTCCGAGCGAGCGAAGACAGTGCATGCCTTAGACCGCTCGGCTACCGTGACCGGCGTACATTTTGTATATAGCCAACCAGAAATCATATAGTGCTATACGTTTTATATAATCATTAATCACGTAGCCAGGTTACATCTTTCACCATCCAGAGCGGCAAGTCGATTAAAAAATTTAATGTTTTTTTTTTAATTCGTTTAGTGGTGGGTGGAGTCCAACTGGATCAACTCAGCACGGCGTCCACTGATTGGCCTATTGTAGCCTGCCCCGGGTGATTATGATGGAGAATTTGGTGGAATGAAAATTGGCAGGGGAAACCGAAATACTCGGAGAAAACCGGCCCCAGCGCCACTTTGTCCACCACAAATCCCAATTGACCAGACTCGTGATCGAACCCGGGCCGCCGCGGTGGGAAGCCAGTGACTAACCGCTTTAGTTACGACGCGGCCCTGGTAAGTCGATTAACACATACACGAGTATCGTCTTCCACAGGAACTCACTATCACTGCAAAGGAAATAGTACAGTGTGATTTTAAATTAGTGCCGGAGTTTCCGTGTCTTATAATATTAAAGCTGAAAATAAAATAAAATTGCTTATGGAATATAAAATTTTAATTCAAAAAGGCTTTTATTTGACAGATTATATACCTTTCTGAGTTATACTTTCATATTTGCAGCAGTTTTTTTTTCGGTTTGAGAATTATAGGCCACGGAAGCCCCCAAAATAATTTAGAATCGTCCTCTATTATTATATTAAATTAGTAATTTTCGGAGATGTCGATTTTTCTGTGGCACTGTAAGTCACTTTGGATTGCTCGGAATTCGGATTAGTGGGATTTCGAATTTCCGAAGTTCCACTAAAACTAATCCACGCCTCCTCACACAACCGTGTTATGGTGTTAAGGTACAGCAGCAAATACGTGAATACTGTCACGTATTTGGGGTGTGCGTTACTTTCAGACGGGTTTTGGATTGATGAAGGATTTATTGGACAATTGTGCAACTTGTTACTACACTTCACAAACCACCATGTCTGCTCTTCGCCATCACCTTCGACTGCCACCTCAAGAGACTCCCTTACTTCTTCCGTTATAGAGCTTTGGGGCGGCTCCAACAGAAAGCACTATTTCTTAACAATTCCTCTATTGTTATAGAGGTATGTTCGCCGTTGCAGAGGAACAATAGTTCTTTTATTGTTGCGATCGTGTTCATTTTCGCGGGAACCTCTTTACCGAGTCGTTGTCTAGCAAAATCGTCTATTCTGGCTGCATTATTCCGGCTTTCAGGCGTCATGTCACAATACATTTATCTTTTACATTGCACTGCGGGAAACTTAAGCCACATGGTTTTACTAAATCATAGAGTAACACTTAGAAAACATAAGCACAGAATTGAATTGAAGACAAAAGAGAAACATGATCATCTTCCTTGCGTACAAAATGAATCGTTTTCCTTCTCTCCCGCATCCTCTTTTTGTCCCTGCAGGGCGCAGCCAATTCACTCGAGCTTGAAGGCAAAATGAAATCTCTTGGTCGTGTCAGATATCCCGATACCGGAACAGCTTCAAAGGATGAAACTTTGTCTCAGCGGAGACTTAGCTACGTTTTGCTCTCTTCGGCAGTACGACCAACTCTAGAGAAGTCGTGTATGTCAAATGCACCTCAGATAATTTACAGTTCCGGAATCATATAGGGGGTGTGCATGACTTATAGATGGGTTTTAGATTGGATTTATTGACACCTTATACTCGCACACTCAACTCACAGGTACAGGTAATACAGCGCTGTCTCTGATCTCAACACATTAAAATTTCACCGTTATATACGCACTAGGGTTCACAGTCTTCACTAGTCGTATCCCGGCAACGGATTCATAATATTTTCACTGTAACTGCAGCACAATATGAAGTCTTCTTTACACAACCCAATTCCTTCCTAATGCCCTCATTCTCAATCGCTTTCTACTGCCAACTCTCAATTCTCTGCTGCAACTACCAACTCCGAAACTAGACACAATTCAAATTCTTCAACTCCCGAGTTATATCCTGGCAGGCTGGCGTCTCGAAATCCAATCCAAATTGAGAGAGTCAGAAAATAATGGTAGGGTTTGGAGAACAAATATTTAAAAAGAAGAGAAATGTATTCAAGAAGTGAATAATTTATTTCAAAATATATCTTTTTAACAGTTTCGATGTAATTAACAAGGCTCCATAAGAGACCCTACACAACGCGCCTTTCTTGTGAAGTAAACGCGATTAGACAACGACACACGCTGAAAGACAGCGCAATAGTATATTTAACAGTATGACTTGGTGGCACCTGTTGGCCGCTCGTGAAACTGTTTGAATGGAGGAATATGAAGATAAAAACATTCGCTATCATGCCTTTTTTTTTGTATTTAGAGAGAGAACTTCCCATAGTCCCATAAATGCTTTTCGGACACTCTGCATTTCATATATATTTCAACTGAGGGGTATTACACATAGGCCTATACAAATTTCCCACAAATCTAGGAATCACCTCTAAAAACCAGAATAAAATACTTCGACTGAGAAATTTGTTCATTTTAATGATATAGTGCATTCAGTTAAGGAGGAAACTTCCAAACACTGGCGACCCGGCCCAGCATTCCCCACAGATTGCTGCTGTAACTGCCAATAGCAGAATGAGTCATTAGCGTTGATGAACGCGCGCACTCTCGCTAGCGTTGAGTGGATGGAATGTTTCTCCGCGACTGTAGAAGGGCATATAAAGCATCTATCTATCTATCTATCTATCTATCTCTCTATCTATCTATCTGTCTATTTATCTATCTACCTATCTTTGTATCTGTCTATAGCTTTACAGTCCTTTGTTGGACCTTTGCCGCTTTTGAGTTTCTTAATCCTATACACAGTCTGTAGAACTCCTTGTAAGGGGGATCAGCCTATTGCAAAGCCTCTACATATACAAAGAACAACATAAACACGAAATGAAAGCACACACAGACATCCATGCCTTGAATGGAGTTCCAGCCCGCGATCCCAGTGTTTTAACGGGCCGAAACCGGTCATGCCTCAGACCGCGCGGCCACTATGATCAGGCCATAGAACATCTACATACAAATAATATTCTGGGTACCTCCCATCCTCCTAACCAATGGGTACTGGGAGCTCCTTCCCCAGGGGTAAAGCGGCTGGAGCGTGAAGTTGACCACTCATCTCCGACTAGTACCGAAGTCAAGAATACGTGGATCTCACATCGATTTTCCTTTACGTCTTCATGGGGTAGTGTTTAATTAGTTAAGCACAGGCACATTTTTACCATACAAATAAATAATAAGCACTTCCTATCACGTTACAAGAAACCCCAACGCGCAGTTTCTATGCTGGGGGGACAGAAACGACAAGCTGTCGCGTAGTTACAAGGGGAAGGAAGGGAATGCATGACAAAATAGACAATAGAGATACAAGGATGCAGGAACAGACGAATAAGTGTGAGGGAAGGAAGGAGAAGAATGCTGATAGTCTAGACACATAAAAGGGATGGGAAAGCAATAAAAGAAAAAGCAAAGGATGAGATGAAAATACGAAATGTATAAGGAAAAGGAAGACAAATATTTTGATCATCATTTTGACGGGTCACAGATCAGCAGTAATGTAACAGAAAGAAATTTCTATGTGCAATATGAAAATTTCTGACGCCACGGCGACCTGGCCCCCGAAATGTTCGCCTGCCTACCTTCTACGAGGATAATGCCCAAACTTCGGGTTACACAAATTATTAAGTACACTAATCACCTCATTTTCAAAGACCCAAGATATACAATAAAATTCTAACACTGGTAACACATTGCATCTGTTTATTCACAGTTTATGTTTTTTTCTCTTTGAGCCAGACACGGACAATGCACGTCACACTCGTTACCATGGTGACGTATGCACATTTATCTGTAACCACTGTGTAAAAGTTAAGTGACACTGGCCGCTGTTGTTATGTCGCTTGTATTCTGAAGTAGAGGAGTGTCAACTCTCGAACGTGACTCGCCCAGCAGGTCAGTGTAGTAGTAACTTTGAGGGTAATCAGCGTAAATATTTCCTGGGTTAGCGGTTACACATTTCGTTTTTCCTCGATTTTCAGGTATTTTGGAAAGAAACAATCAAATACACCAAGGCCCTTTACTTTGTTTCCTTTCACTTTCCTTGTGTATGACAATTCTTCCATTTAATTATATGTTAAATAATATCCACACTCGATAGACAAGCTTAAGTTATCCAGAATCAACGTAATTCATTCATAAGAGACGTGGAAGTTTCACCACCTCCTCCAAACACAGCCTGCGAGGGCTTGGAAAACAACGCAGCAAACTAGACTTTAAACAGTTCAGAGCTGAGTCTGATGTCTGAATTTTGTTGTAACAGTATTGATGTTTCGGATTTAGTAACAGTTTGGGAAATATGAATCCGTTAACCAAAAAGACCATGTTCTAGACAATTGTTTTAAACTGGGGGTGCAATTTGTATGTAGTAAAATTGTAATGCTGTTGGGTGAGATCATAAGTGCGGACGTGTTGTATGCAGGTTGTTTTAATTCTACCGATAGGTGGATCTGCCAACGATAGCCGTTCTGTCGTCAGGTGCCGTAATTTTGATGGAAAGTACTAATTTGTAAGAGTTATAGAAATTTGTATTTATTTTCGGCATTGGATATGATTGGAATGTGAGCCTTTAGTTTACACAAATATTCTGATAATTAATTTTCATAATATTATAATTGTATTATTTGTAAATTGGACTTATACATATAATTCACATCCTATTGCTTTATTAGCCTACTTTCTTTATTTAAAAAAAATAAAAGCAGGCTTATGGTATCTCCATGTTGTGTGTATACCCCCCATCAAATTTGAATAGCTGAACCAATCTCTATGAAACTTTGTATGTATATCATGGCATCTGAGCCAACCTCAACAGCATACTTCATAAATACCTCCCATCAGACTGTCTGTCTGCAGGTGCATTCTTCTATCGTGGCTAGGCAATAGCTCGGCAAAAAATTTTACCGCAGCAACGAATAAACACGCAACAGTAGAACTGCTGGACGCGTTGTTTTCTGTGAGATCCACATCATATCAAGGGAAATTCTTCTCAAAACTTCTTGAATTTTCTGAAGCGTACAAGTTTCGGATTGAATAAAACGCCTGCCTAAATAATGGCATGTTTCTCTGTGGCAAAATGACGGTAACAAAGAAGTTGCCACTGCGTTTCCGTTTTAAGATCAAACATTCGACGGTTTCGATGATATAAAAGTCTCGCATCCTGCAGCTCGACAGTATTTGTATTCACATCGTGACTCATTTCCCAGGTGTTCTGAAAGGTCGCGCATCTGGAGTGAAATACCTCTTGGCGATCAAGCACACAAAGAGGCCACAGAAATCCCGGGTGGAAAGAGTGAGAAATTGAAACTGTTGAGAAGAAAAGTAACGCGAAAGAAAAGCTACAGAGGATATAACAGACGAACACAGGAATTATAGAAAGGCAAGCTAATTCGTTTCCGGAAAAACAAGGAAGAATTAGTACAGCAAGCGACATAAAGAACTTCAGATAACTTGAAGCATAAGAATCCTAGAAAGAAGTGCACAGAATGATAGATCGTGCTACTGCACGAACAGCGACAGTTTTGAACCTGTATCAGTCTACTGCATTTCATACACAGTCATGCGATACTTGGTTTAAATCTATCCGATGATTAAAAAAATAAACTTCGAGCCTAACGCCTTTACTGATCCTACCTCAGTCCATTAAGAAAATTGATGTTGAGTGAGTAGATGATTGATACGTTCACTGCAACAACCGGACTAACCCGCTAGACCGTCCGTTAATTATAGCCTAATGAGCGTTGTCTTGCCAGCTTCACAGTAAGTGATGTCTGAAACCTAAGGTCGTATTGTCGTTCTCCAAAGGGATTCTTTGCCTTTAAGCTAATTCCGAAGTTAAACTGGTACTTACATCTACTCCTAGGTCTTCCTGTATTCCTTTTCGCAATGCTTTGATTCATGTAGGTTAATTCAAGGATCCTGTGTTCTTGCTGCCTGTCCGCATGCTGTTTCTAATGTACCTGATACTTTCCCATGTTCTCCAATATATGTGTAGCGAGCACGGTGCTTCTCGTTTCATCACTTGTGACCTGCCTCTCTCACGGTTAATCTCAGTACTGAGTCAAAGAACCTCATGTGACACAGCTACAGCAAAGATCACGCAACTCTACCCCTATAAATTATTCGACTCACTGGGTTGCTTTTACGAGGCAAAGAAATGTCAGTACAGATGTTCCCAAAATTAAGCCTCATTGCATAATCTCAGGCGACATATGAAACTGTTCGTAACTCGGATATGGGTCTGTTATTCAGTTCTGTATGCCCCCAGGTGTAGTATTGGATAATCCCACCCTCCTGACACGAGCAAATGCAGAAAGTCGCATTTCACGTGCAATTAATTTTGCATCGTATCATAAGAATGATGGATTGATTCGTGCTTCATAAAATAGCAATTCTGTAACGGAGTAGCTTACACAGTCGAACTGCAGCAAGACTGTGAACGGTGAATTTAAAAGATGCAGAAGGAAGTTATCATGGCCTTTTTTCAATGGAGGTCTACTATGTCATGTCATATAAAAATTAGAATATACAAAACTATAATTTTGCCTGTGATTCTGTGTGGGTGTGAAACTTGGTCTCTGACATTAAGGGAAGAACATAGACTGTGGGAGTTTGAGAACATGGTGTTGAGGAGAATATTTGAACCAAAGAGAGATGAAGTGAGTGGATGCTGGAGAAAACTGCATAATGAGGAGCTTTATAACTTGTACTCTTCTCCAAGTATAATTAGAATGATCAAGTCAAGTAAGATGAGGTGGGCAGTGCATGTAGCACGAATGGGGGAGAAACAGAATGCATATACGTAATATATTGGTGGGAAAGCCAGAAGAAAAAAGACCACTGGGAAGATCAAGATGTAGTAGGTGGACAATAATAAAATAGATCTTAGAGAGATAGGATGGGATGGGATGGATAGGATTGATCTGGCTCAGGTTAGGGACCAGTGGAGGGCTCTTGTGAACACGGTAATGAACCTTCGGGTTCCATAAAACGCTGAGAAATTCTTGAGTAGCTGCAGATGTTGCTTCTTCTCAAGAAGGGCTCAGCTCCATAAGTAAGTAAGTAATACCTGGCATGATATCCTTGTTACCCTTCATTAACAAGAGACTGAGTGAACATAGAACACGGGTGTGTGTCGTCTTTTTACTTTCTAAGCTACTGTAGCCTATTCAGTAACTAAATTTATGGAAATCTTGAAAGGGCTACAAACCCTCAGAAATTGGAGTGAAGTAAGAATAGTGAGATCTTCCAGTAAATTTTATATCTTTAGATCTTTTGAACCAATATAAATTGAGTCAATTTGCAGACAAACAGTTGGAAGAATGTAAATCTGACAAAATTGCTTACGAAGACCACGTGCAAAAATGGCTGCCTTTTGCTGCCAAACTGAAAATCCCACCGACTGCCTCACACAAAACGAACAGCAGAGTTCATCTCTCTCTTTCGTTCTCCTAGCAATGTCACATCAGCACTGTCACACGTGAAGAGCCAGACAGAACAAGAAATGGAAAACACATCCTTCCAAACTGACAGGAGGAAAGAGGACTGAAAGCATCGCGACCCGGCAAAGGGGGAAAAGTTTTCTATAAAAGAGGAAGGACCGGTGAACTTGTAAAAATGCAAATCGACAAATATTATGGTGTATTTTACGCTTATATTGAATTAAGTTTTGTTTTTTACTACGAGCAATGCTCCCATTGAAAATCAGGGAAAATCCGACATACGATTTTACTGGATGCAATACGTAAGTAAAAATAAATGCAAAGTCTCCATAATTTCCGGAGCATGAAGATAAATTACGATAGTACCACCAATATGGGCTCAGGAACTGAACCACAGATACTGTCACGATAATTCAAAAAGCAGTATTGCAATAATTAGTATATTTCCATAATAACAATTCACACTCTTTGATACAAACAACCTTTGTGTCTTAAAGTAACAACTCTCATAATTTAAAGAACTAGTTGTTAAAACGTCCGTAAATATCACAGAAGTTTCTATAAAGCGGATGTTTTCGCGAGACTAAATCGAAGTAAATAAATATGCTGATAAAATATCTAAAGTACCTTCAAACTGAATACACAAAATGCAATAAAATTAACACAAGCATAAGTCAAAATAAAAAATAAATACAATCGTTACTCTGTTTAATTAGACACCACATCATGAAGTTGTATGAGGTAGTGGGTGTATGCTCTACAGCTGCAAGCATTCTTAGCCTCGGCATTATACGAAGGTAAATAGTCAGCTTGCCGGTCACGGTAGCCGAGCGGTCTAAGGCATGCTTGGAAACCGAGACCGTGGGTTCGAATACTACTGAGGGCATGGATGTTTGTGTACCTTTTTCTGTGTGTCTAGAGGTAGAGGCCTTGCGACGAGCTGATCACTCGCCCAAGGAGTCCTACCGCATGTGTAAGAACTAGAAAAACCGAAGTGGACGGAGAAGTTCATGGAGGTAGGCCTAGGCCCACTGGGGCTGTAGTGCCAAGGAAAAAAAATAACTTAATGTCCCAGCTGCTTTACCCGCAGAGAAAGAAGTTCTGTTGGACAGGAAACTGGGCAGGCCCCAGTGCCGCTCTGAATTGGACTGCAGAGAGAAGGATCATAATCCCTTTCGGAAATCGAACCCAAGATACCCATAGCGCAGAGTCACTCTACTGACTCAACTATATCGGCTTTGAAGAAATACAGGCGTTAATTAAAAGGGAACAAATTATCTTACATAAAGCGGACAGTCCCTTCCGCACCTGGTATGAAAGTCATGTATCCATGTGGAATATTAGCGCGCTACTTGGTATAGCGGCACAACCAACAACAACCATGCCCATAAAAAGCATAGAAACAAAGCCCTTTCCAAATGTCCCAATTGTCGCAATCAAGGAGTTAGCCCGAAAATCATCCCACCTATAATTTATTCGCGTAAAGAGAAATGCCCTACTACCGAGTCCAAAGCGATTCCTCGTCCGGCTCAACGAAGATAACTTCATGCATCTCCCATAAAATATGCACAGAAATTCGAATCAACAACATAGCAAAATCCTGGTCGATTTCACACCATGTATGTTCCTAGAGAAAAATATTCCTATGTTGTCATTTGTCTTCATCTGTCAGTCCGCGTTATATGCACAAGTTCCTTTCGCACTGTCGCCTTTTGTGTTCAAATCCCACATTCCTGAGACGGACATCTCTGTTCTATTTGAATCTATTTAACACATAAAACTTGCAAACATGATGATGTCCCATCAGACAATAAGTACACAGCTGTTGATCTGTGACACAATTTTTAAAGACCAGATAAAATGCAAAGTCAGTTCCACTGAAACACGGAAACTTTGACTGCAGCAAAAGCATTTCAAACATAGAATATAACGTAAAGTTGTCCCTGTGCTTAACTAATTAAGCATACACAATGAAGGCTTATGGGGGAGTGCATGTATAGATCCATATTTTCTTGACCTGGGCATTAGTTGGAGGTGATTGGTCAGCTTCACGCCCCGAGCGCTTTACCCCCAGGGAAAGGCCTCCGGTGCCTATTGGATAGGAGGTTAGGTGGACCCCAGAACCCGTCTGAACGATGTGGAGAAGAGAAAATTCTTGAACCTACTGGGACTCTAACTCCGACCCCTCAGTCGTCCAGACCGTAGCGAGTTGCCTACCGATTATGCTACCCCGGCTCTCTTGGAATATAAATGCAACTAAATATTTGAAGAGCCGGTCACGGTAGCTGAGCGATCTAAGGCATGCACTGTCTTCGCTCGCTTGAAAACCGGGATCGTGGATTCGTATCCCACTCAGGACATGGATGTTTAGTTTGTATGTGGTGCGTTTTTCTGTGTTTGTGTACAGGTAGAGGCCTTGCGACGAGCTGATCACCCGCCCAAGGAGTCCTACCGAATGTGTAAGATCGAGAAAAACCGAAGTGAACGGAGAAGTTCATGGAGGTAGGCCTAGGCCCACTGGGGCTGTAGTGCCAAGAAAAGAAAAAGGAAAAAAAATATTTGAAGAACGCGGCTCTGCAGTTCTACAGGATGCGTACAAATTTCCGTTACCCACTATGTAAAACACCGTACGAGTTTTCGTTGTGTGAACTATCTTTCCACAGCACAAAATAAAGAGAAGTTGAGCTCGATGTTCTATGTGACGTAATGCTACAATGCATTTCATACACTTTCTTCAGTTCTTCCGTGTCTTCCGCTGTATAGTGACATAGTTTCTAGCACTCCGGCAATAAGAGTCATTGGTCCTATTGCGATTAGCTCCTTCTAACGGACCCATCGGAGTAGGTGCCTCCCCGCTTCATCTGAGGACGGCAAAGTTCATCTTCCGAAACACTGTGTTCTGTTTGAAATACTGGACAATGGACACAGCCAGAAATTTTGCAATATCAGTAAAATGCGCCGTCCTTTGAAAGCTTAAGATCCGACATGAAATCTCGAAAAATGACGCCTTCTGAAGTGTTTATATTCTGGGAAATAACACGGTGTAGTCTGTGACTTTCAACAGACGTTTCTGAATATCACTTCACTTCCATCTTCAGGGTCGAAGAATAAACAAAATCAGAAGCAGGCACGAAACAGATAGCTAGCAGAGTTTCTTTCTTCGCTTATTCTTCGACGCTGAAAGTTGATGCAATATTTTCGTCTGAAACTTCTACTGATCTTCAACAGACTACACGACATTATGTCCCAGAAGACAGAAGTCTTCATAATTTCCGTTGCGAGAACCTCGATTACTACATAAGCTACTACTGCAAGCGATTCTTAATGTTTTGCTGATCATTTGCATTCCGGGGACCGCAAACCGCAGTACTGACACTCATGGCCAGGGCTTCATAAGGACTCTCTATCCAGTTTACTCTCTACCACGACTGCCATACAATGCTTCTGTTGCACAGTATGTGAGCTGTATTTTTCAGAAAATAATAAAGATGGTTTCATTTCAATTTTCTGGACGTCTAAAATATGTAACTCCACATTTTCGCTTGGGCAGGTTACTAGCCTCTTTTAGAAACCTCTGTCTTGGAGGACCAGTCTACAGACGACGCCATCAGAAAAACTTCCTAACCAAATTTACATTATCGCCCGATAGGTAGACGTAGTCCAGGAAGTCTAATAAAGTGTCTTAATATCCGACTACGGAACGGGCTAAAAACTCAAATGATTGTGGTGGTGATGATGATTATGATGACGACTAACCTATCCTGGTGTTTGATTTGAGCTTACGAATTGCACCCATCATGTTGTCGGAACCACACAACACGTATGACGTGTTTGTCAATATGTCCCACACGAGCTGAACAAACACAACTTGACACACACTCATCCGTCTGTTCACTTGTGTACCTCCGCTTCATCGCCAATCCAATCAGAGCCTGTAAATACAGAACCACTTCCGAACTAAAGCAAAGAATTTTGTTGCTGAATACACCTGACTACTAAAAGAAGCAGTTAGCCATCGAAGGAGGCAAATGTTTAGGCAGTGAAGAAAACACTCTTCTGGGATGTGGCACCGTGTAGATATTATGTTAACTGAAGTTTCGGAGGAACGTATCGCCTCCATCTTCAGGGTAGAAGACAAGAAGAAATCCGCTGGCGAACCAGCATGAGCAGGTGCCACAAGATCTACACGGCGCCACATCCCAGAAGACTGCTTTCTTCATAGTCACCGCCGTGAAAACCTAAAATCTTACAAATATTTAGGCACTTCGACAGTATTACTTCTACTGGTATGAATAGGCTGACCACTATTTAAGTTTTTAATTCTTGCTTTCTAAGTCTAGCGGCCTGTGCTCTAAAGAAACATGTTTATGCGTGCTGAATAGAATTCGTGAGAGAGCTAGAGAGACGGCTCTTGGTGAACCTGTCGAGACTCTAGGCAGGTTGGTATTGGAAGAAGTTATGAAAACAGAAACAGTGATACATTTTTAAGTAATTTCTCAAATATTTTGAGAAAATTATCTCAGCGCTTGTGCTGTTGGCTATATTTTAAAATCTTCCACTAGTTCGCATGTTTGACTATATAGGCCTACGAAAATTTTACTATAGTTTATAAAATAATTTATTTACAACAGTTGTCTCCTACTTCATAATGGACAGGGAGAGAAGGAGAGGGAGAGAGAGATAAATGAAAACATGACATGCTCTAGATGAAAAAATGTCAACGACGCAATAGAAAAGTATTACTTCTGTGGTTCCTGTCATAATTTGTATGCATTTTTTGTTTTTCTTTTTGTCCGCCATTATTTGACGTTAAGAGCATTTTCCACACCTTCCTTGTTAGGGTAGGTCTAATATCCCCTTGATAAATATTATCCTTACCAAAAGGGTAAATGCGGATCACAGTGGCCGCACGGTCTAAGAAATTAACCGTTCGTCGGCTCGAACGCTTGGATCGTGTGTTCGAATCCCTCTCAAGGCAAGGATGTCTGTGTGTGCGTTTATTCTGTGTTTTTGTTGTTCTCTGTGTAGGCAGCGGCCTTTCGATGGACGGATCACTCGTTCAAGTAGTCCCCCTGGCTGTGTAAAACAGATTACGAAACTGAAGAAGAGGCCATGGCCCAACAAAGAGCTGTAGAGCCGTTGATGAATGCATGAATAGGGAGATTTACTTTCGTTTCCTTGTGATTTTGCCAAAATTTTTCAAATTTTGTATTCTTATCCCCACCCAATGGCATTTGTCGTTAACAGCATATAGTGTATGGCCCTCATAGAACGTCTTTCGAAGCCCAGTGATCGAGTAATTTTTCAATTTAACTACCTAACGATGCTGTCAGAATCGAAGCTATGTGAAACGTCGGAGATGTTAATGGATGTTGAGATGTTGGTGAAGTGATAACTGGCAGAATAGACGTAAGTGATCGGAGAGAATCCTTACCAGGACCACTTCATTGACAACAAGTAATGTATGACCTAGCCTTGGATCGAACCGACTCGTTGCGATCCGAAGCCTTCCTCAGAATTCGAAACTAACTCTTCTTAAAGGGGCCAGCTTAATACGCAGCTTCAATTCCTCAAACCTAAGATAAAACAAGGTGATGCTATCTCTAGCAGGCTGTGGAGGCCCATAGGGTTTTAAGGCGTCGAGGTTCCCACACGTTCTAGACAATCGGCTCAGAGATGGCGGTAAGGTTTTCTTACACCTAACGGAAATACATTCGGTTCCGCAACTATGTTTTAAAGCACTAAGAAAAAAGATGATAAATGTCCAAAATAACAGTCTCATACATGATAGTAAATATGTCTCTAGTCCTGAACAAACGAATCTGCACACAACACAAAAAATTGCGCAATATTCACCCATCCGAAATAAAGTTTTCAGCGGAATTTGACTTTCGAAAGGTACAAATCAATTTCTACTGCTCAAGAGGTTTGCTGGTACACTTTTCTGTGGGGAATTCTGTACCAATTCCCTCTCCTGAAAGCTAACTTTATATAATTCAGATATCCTCGGAGATACTGTAAACTCAGGTACAATATATATCGCGTCTGAATGGCTGTGCACTTACAATGTTCCCTCTCCTTCAATGCGCACTGAAATCTCAAACAAGCCTGCAGGCTATCCTCCCGCAGTCAAACACAACGTGGGGTGACATCAGAAGCCATGTGGCATTCTATTCCGTTCCTTCAGTGTACAGAAGACTGTATTTGCGCACACGAATATTCTGGCAATGGTTGTTATCAATCGACTGTCTCAGTGTGAACATTACAAAATCTTGGGGACGTGTTATATTTTATGATCTCGATTGTTTAAAACTTACTTCTCCTCTAATGCCAGCAGAAGTAATGACAACATATTTTTCTTTTTCCTTGGCACTAGAGCCCCAGTGGGCCTAGGCCTACCTCCATGAACTTCTCCGTTCACTTCGGTTTTCTAGATCTTAGACATACGGTAGGACTCCTTGGGCGGGTGATCAGCTCATCGCAAGGCCTCTACCTATACATAAACACAGAAAAACTCACACACAGAAACTTAAATCCATGCCCTGAGTGAGATTCGAACCAACGATCCCGGCTTCCGAGCGAGCGAAGACAGTGCACGCCTTAGACCGCTCGGCTACCGTGGCCGGCAATGACAGCATATTACCATGCAAAATTTACGTCCCATTACAATGATTCGAAAGTTATTCTTGTGGAATCAAAGCATTTCGCGTGGTCGCCAAGTTACTAATTATTCTTCCAGCGCTGAATCCACATCACAGGTTCACGTGCCGGAAACTGAAGAAAGAGACGATTTCTTTAGCTGCTCACAGCATTATCAGAGGAATTAGAGATTTAACACACATAGCTGTGTCCTTGGTGAAGCCGAAACTGTATTGAAACAGGATAACCCTGTACCATGGAGCTATTTACATACCCAGGATACTTTGGCACACAGAATTACTGGCTTTTTGGACTTTTTACGACGTCCGGAATTCTAGGTAATAGAGGACACTCTAGATAATATAGGACACGACGTTTCGGAAACCGGATCTGTTTCCGTCTTCATGTAAGAAAGGAAGACACCTACACAGTTGGGCCCCTTAAAAAGAGCTAATCTCAATCAGTGAATCAGTGAATTCCGGATGATGGAAAAGGTCCAAAACCCAGTAATTCTGTGTGTCATCCACCATGGTCAGAAACCTTTAGAATCTACCGGAATACTTTATAAAATATAATGTGAGTTATTAGCAATTTTTGTAAACTTGAGCTTTTTTTTTTCTCGTAAATATAACGCATAACTAGTTAGCTTAATCATCCAGGTCAGTATTACTTAAAGAGATGGCAGTGGGGTAGCCTGAGATTGCGCATGTATATAACAACAGCGATAAGTTCAATAAGAGAGAGGGAAACAAGTTCTAGTTTCTAGTGAACCTAACCTAACTTTCTGAGTGACACGGTAAACTTGAAGAGAAGTGCAAACACATTTCTCTTTGATCACGTACTTCAGTTAAGGAAAGATTTCCTCCATTAGAGTTGCAGATATCGTTCTGTAAGATCCAGCTTGCAATAAAACCTCTGAAATTACTGCAGAATTCTTGGAACGCTTGAGGATGTGAAAGTTTTCTTACGCTTGAAACGTTAAAGGGGTATCGAACTGATAGGAACAGAAGAATATGCGAGCAAAGAATGCTTGCTTAAAAGCGGATTGACTCAATTTTCTTCAGTTCTAATATACGAGTATTTGCTTAGGCTAGTTTCACCAATGTTTGAAAGCGCTGATGCTATCTAAAGGAAATATTCGTATTCATGGCACAACAGCCCGATTCGAGCCTTGGCCTCTTCTATTACACACACACACATATCCTGAATTCTTATCAAAAACACTGGTATGACTCTTTGGATGGGGGATAAGCCTATAGCAAGATATTTACAAAAGGCAACACAAGCATACACACATAGGAAAACATCAAATTACCAAGCATCTGTCTGCATCCATTGCGCATGTCTAATGATGTCAGCTACAGTGAATACTATCGAAACTAAAACCATCAGATAAGTAACGCTCTAGAATTCTATTAGAGAAGTTCCCGGTTCAATTCTCATTCGAGACACAGGGTATTGTGACAAAGATTTCGAGTGATTTTCCTTAGTTTATCCAGGAAATGCTGGAAAATAATTCGATTGGGCTACGACCACTGCCTTCCAAACTCTCCATCTCATCATTTGCCTGTCATCAGACCAGCCGACTCTACACAGTTTCGATACTGAAAAGTCGTCGTTAAATGGCGCACATAAAATGAAACTACAGCTATACTGAATCTGCTTAGGGCTGGAACACACACAGCGATACCGGTCGTGCGGAAGAAATGTCCTACGATTTTTTGTCGTACGACCTCCTTTTCACACTAGAGCGACCAAATACATTTCTTTTCTCTCCGACTGTCGTACGGTAGATGTCGCATGTCGTCACGTATGAAAGCTAAGACCACTTTAAATTCTACTACTTGATGTGACATGAACCGTACGGACGTCGTACGACCGATGACGCTGTGTGTGTTCCAGCCCTTAGGCTACTCAGTTAATGTGAATAATTTATAGGAAAAAAGAGGCAAAATGTGAATTTGAAAATGGCTTTCAAAGATGGATTCTCATTCACGTGTAACGCTTGTCTTCTAAATGATATATTTCATGGAGACAGTCTTCCTTGAAAACGTGATATTCGCTCATCTGGTGAAGGTCCGTCCTTTACGTCTTTGATGAGACCCGAAGTGTCCTTACCATGTTACCAGCAGCCAGCCCTTTAATTATATCCTGAGTCAGATGAATCCAATCCGTAAATCGTCATTCAGTTTCATTCAGAAACAGTTTAATACTACCCAGTCATTTGAGGCTGAGACTGCCGGTGGGTATCACATCCTATCGGGTTTACCGAGAATCTGATCTACGCCCCC
>NW_019720163.1:782893-784444 GCF_002891405.2 Cryptotermes secundus
GATTTGTTGTGGACAAAGTGGCGCTGGGGCAGGTTTTCTCCGAGTACTTCGGTTTCCCTTGCCAATCTTCATTCCACCAATTTCTCCACAATCACCATCACCTATCATCTGGGGCTGGTACAATTGTCCAGAAGTGGCCGCAGTGCAAGGGACTTCGTCCCACCCTACTAGCAATAAAAATAATAATATAGTATGGTTCTTCTCGCTAGTCAGTCACTTAGAAACCGACATCGTCAAACAGGGAAGAGGATGCTAAGGTGAATATCAGCGCCTAACGGGGAATATAAACGGGACTTAACAAAACTACTTTGTCAGGAACTTCATAATCTGCATTTTTCACCGAATAATATGTTTTAATTAAATATAATATATGTAGGAATTCTGTTCATAAACTCAGGTTCGAGGAAGCGTAATCAGTTCTCATCGAGAACAAAGACATCGGCAATATTCGGGAATTGTCAAGAAAAAAATTTTTAATATACGAAATAGGAAATGTGCGTGTAACGTCCCTTTCGTTTAATTACTTCCAAAATCTTAAGACTTATGGAACTGGTGCGTGTTTCTTTTTCTCTATTGCTTTAATTCGAAAATATTTCGCTGAGGTAAGTATTTAGAGAGTCACCCTCAATATGGGCGCAGAGAGGAGTATATTTCATGATATTAAGTGTCCGTTACTTTTGTCCTATTTTAACCGAAATTTGAATGATTCGACAATTTTTATTACAAGTCAACTTTGTCAGATTTTATGAAAGTCCTTTGTGCGGTCCTCGAGTTGTTTCATGTTTCGGGACGAATGAACAGAACGGACTTAACACGAGCCCCGCTGAGCTACAAACGAGGTTAAAAACTAGACAATTGAATCACATGAGAAAAGTAGCTCATTTCCTGACATCAGATATTTAAATACTTCAATAAGACATCAAATGAATTTCAAATATATCACACTTCGCATATAAAAATAATATTTATGGAAGGACAAAATATTCTTACATGAACAAAAACACTGGTTTAAAATAAAGCCTAATTTTACATCTTGGATATAAACTAAGGAGATAATAAAAGGAGATATATATTCTGGAGCATATCCCCTCGACTGGTATATTGTACAGTATAATAAAATTCATCCGGTTTGAACCATGTAAAAGAACAATATTTTACAAGTGTCTTTATTGGAATAGCTAGGAGATATGTTCGACTGCTTCTGTTTGGAGGTCAGAGGCATTACCTTCATTGCTGTCAGACGTCTTCTCGTTCGATCTGCACATATATAGGAAGAAACGTCTTCGGTTCACAACTAGTTCTCCTTCCTCTATCCGTAGCAGAAAATGGCACCTCTGCACCAAAAAGTATTTTCCCATACTCGTGTGATACTCTGACATGTAGACCCGTTTCTGGGTAAGGCCCGGACTACGCACACGCAACAATAGAAAGGATATTGGAAGAAGTTTCTTCTGTATGGTCCGCGCCATGCCCAGTGTTGAGCAACGGTCCAATATACGTGTACACGTACACGCATTCTGACAACAAAATATGCGTTTTCTATGTGGTTCG
>NW_019720163.1:784463-810177 GCF_002891405.2 Cryptotermes secundus
ATTTTAGCTTAATTTAAAATCTTTATATATATATATATAAAACTTTTGACAATTTGAACGTGTTGTACTATGATTTATGTAATAGTAGTTTCCTCAAGTGTTGTTTGCCTTCTGAAGGCGATCATTAATTGGCCGAAACATGTAAAGACATATATATGTATTTTTTTTAGTCACACTAAACTGTGTAGTCAAATCATTTTATAGTTGTGTTCCTTTGCTGTTTTTAGAACACCAGACGAAAGACGAAGTCCAAAAATCCAGTAATCCTGAATTATAATATTAATCTTTAAACGCCGAACTTTTGAAATGGTGGTAAGCTTGAGCTGGACGGATTTTGTATTTAAATGCCCATTGCTACTCTGCGTTTAAAGTTATTACATGAAATTGAAATAAAAGAACTGTATATGATATTTGTACGTTGTCAAGTCCTATTAATGGCGATATTTTCTTCTCCATGTCGTCCAGACTGGTTCTGAGGCTCACCCAGCCTCCTATCCAATGTGTACCGGTGGTTATTTCCTCGGAGTAAAGCGGCTGAGGCTTGACGAAGTCAAGAATATTTGGATATGTACGTCCACTTCTCAATACGTTTTTGTGGTGTAGTGTTTAATTAGTTAAACACAGGAACAACTTTGTCCTTTTTTTTATTTTATCTCTTATTTAATTTCAGTTATCTCTGCTTCGTGCTCGAGAATCTTTGTATGTGCAGTCTGTTAGCTGTTCTTCTGTCACCTCTGAGTTTATAAGTGTGAAGTTTCAACTTAGTAGCCCCGGGTTCATGCCCATTTCTTCTAATTTGGAACTGTGTTCCAGACCTCTGCAACGCTTTCACATTAAGTGATAAAACCTTGCCTCTTCTTACGACAAAACAGAAAACAGTGTTACAGAAGATACGATGTAAACTGGACCAAACTGAATTTGTTATTCACGGCCCATAATCCGTCAAATAAATAAAACTGGTTAATAAACCGTAATTTTACTACATTCCAGGAACACTAATTGCCTGCACCAGATGTTATAACAGTAACAATAAATAAATAAATAAAAATCAAAAATAAAATAAATAGAAAATTAGGATTCCCTCTCACAAATACTCGCACTTTCTGAAATTATAAGTTTGTACGTCCCTCTCATTAGATAAAATGACTATATAACTCTTAGATTCTGGAAATAGTTAGCTCTATTATTTCTATACGACGCTAGATTTAATTGTTATGCCGTTGTTATGTTGATCTCCTGGAATCAGGCGGTATTGTTGTTTCCGCGCCCGATTTAACTGTCACGAAGCCACTGTCAGATATTTCTAGAATCGTATAGTATGCTTGTCTACATGCCACATTTAATGGTACGCCATTATTACGCGAACATTCTGGAGTCAGGCACTGCCATCGCCCCTTTGTAGACTTGATGGTTATGTCACTGTTGCGCGAAGCTTGCGGAAGTAGAGGGTGACAACCTCCACACGAACTGTATCAGCTACCGCGTCAGCACTGGGTTCTTCTGAAATTAAGTAGCCACATCTGATTTAAATATAATGACGCCGTAATTCAGTTTCTACAGGCTGTCATCGTCCGCCACGAGAATATGGTCGTGTTCTTTAATTACCTTTATTGAAATAATTACTGGACATATATTTGTAATTATTTTAATGTTTACCAATTTATGCATTTTACATATTTACTCGTATATACAGGAGTCATCCTTTTCCACTTACAACTTCCTTCTTCCTTCAGACCCACCGCATTCAAATTCTTTTTCCTTCGTCGTGATCCAATTTAAAGTACGCCCTTTGGAACGTCAGCAACATTTTGCAGGACTGCATGGAGTCAAATCCCGGAAAGAAATACTCTTGATAGTCACCGCTGTCACTGCCTTAAATCCTAAAACAACCTTTATGTGATTTATTCCGATTTCGCTCTGAACAAAACTCATTCCCGGGATTTTAACATCACTTATTCATGGAGCTGAACCAAGCCGTCAATTGTGCAACTACTCAAGAACTTCCCAGCATTTTATGGAACCCGGAGGTTCATTATCGTGTTCACAAGAGCCATCCAATGGTCTCTATCCTGAGCCAGATCAATCCAACCCATACCATCCCATCCTACCTCTCTAAGATCCATTTTAATATTATCCACCCACTTACGTCCTAGTGGTCTTTTTTTTTCTGGTTTGCTCACCAATATCCTATATGTATTCCTCTTCTCTCTCATTCACGCTGCATGCCCTGCCCGTCTCATTCTCCTTCACTTGATCATTCAAATTGCTTGGAGAAGAGTAGAAGTTATGATGCTCCTCATTTTGTAGTTCTCTCCAACCTCCTGCCATTCATCTCTCTTCGGCCCAAATAGTCTCTTCAACACCGATTTCAACATAATACACGAAATATCACTGTGACTTCCGCATGCAACAAAATATAACACATTTCCGCCCTTAAGAGTGTCTGGAGTTAACCTTTCAAATGACAGCATCTTACTACAATACATAGCAGCTGTGTCCACTGTATCAAATCAGCTTTGGCTCTCCCTCCGATATTTGTGATCTATCAGCAGCACCCAGGCAGTAGCCTCCTCACCGCGTTTCTTGTAAATCTTTCTCCGACAAAAACACGTACGCCTTTAATACGTCCTGAGCGCTGGTTGGAAACAAAGCTACTGCTTTGAACTGCGACTAGAAGATATGCCCTATAAAAGAATATCCCATGTAAATTCATACACACAAACCTCCAGTTAAATACACACTGACATAAACGGCGAGCTATTCGGAACGTTGCTAATTTATATCCATTAAACTTGATCATTTTCCCGTATGGTCCGGTAGACGTGCGAGGCTTGCGAGGTCTCTACAAGCACCCTCTTCTCCCAAGCCCTTCACCGTCCCGGCTTTGGGAATCAAGATCGATTAAACGAAAAATCCCGCGTTTCGGACTTTCGTTAAATATAAATAATCTTTTTCAAACCAAAAAAATGAGTAGCGTAGTTGGTTGAGGAACTATGCTACAAGCCGGAAGGTGGCTGATTCGAGTCCAGTTGAGGTCATTGAATTTTTTTTTTTCAATTTACCTAATTCTTTTAGCCGCACTATGACCCTGGGGTCGACTCAGCCTCTAAGAGAAATGAGTGCCAGGAAACTTCCTAGGTGGTAAAGGGCGGCGCGTAAGGCTGAAAAATTTACCGCCATCTGTGAGCCGATTGTCTAGATAATGTGATGACCTCGATGTCTCATAACCCTATGGGCCTTCATGGCCTATTACAGAGATATCTTTTTTCTTAAGGTACCATTCAAGCATTCGCCCCGACAGACCGAGGATAGGCACATAAACCCTAGGCTCTAACAGAGATCTGATCGCTTACCTTGGAGTGAGATTCTTACGCCTTACCGCTGTGCTAAGCCGCTTGGCATTATTCATAATAACTAAATCTAATAGAAACAGTGGCATTGCGTTGTAAAGTTACCGACTTCTGATTTAGTGGTAAATGTGCGCGTATATACTGCACCTCGATTATATTCTTGTCATTATTTTATGGCTTTTTGCTATTAGTAACAATATATATTATATTTCATATTCGAAAAGAAGACAACTTCTAAGCATGCGAATTTTTTGGCATTACTCTTCTTGCCATACACAAAATGCATGAATTACTAGTACCCATCTCCAGAGATAGGGCCCAACTGAGTAGATTTTATTTAAAAAGAGAGGCAGAATCCAGTCCGCGAAAAGTGTTTTAATAAAAACAGGACGATATTGTTCAGAAATATAATATTTGTACTAGTGTACCATAGTCATAACTTTGCAGACAATTAGTGATTGATTGATTTGTTAAAAAGATATAAGAAATATAATATCCAGTTATTTTTAGCGTTCAGAGTCAATTTCCATTAACACATTTCTATAACTTTCAGTTTATTCTTGTCCACAAAAGGGGCAGTATCATTTAATACAAATACAATTCAAGATCCCGCTGCATTCAACAAATATCTCTAAATTTTTGTCGTACTGATGCCATTATCACCCCAGTGCATATAACTTATTTTGGGCATGTAATGAATCGGCTCTCCAGAGCAAACAAGAGAAGATTTGACCGATACCCTCTGGCAGTAACAGGGACACTTTCCCACTTATGTGTCGAAACTTGCATTACTTTCCCCCACTTTGAATTGAGTAGGGGACTGGACCCACTGAAATACTGTCTGCCTTTCGTTCTACTGCTCCTATCTGTCTCCCCAGAGGGCTATTGCTCGGACAACACAGCTAACAATGTGAGATTTGTAACTACACTGCAACAGATAACATCCGAGGACTTCAGTTTCAAAAGGAAGAATGTTTATGTCCTGCACATAACATAACGCACAATATTCCTCGCAGAACATTTCATATTTATAATCGATACAGCTCTAACCTCTCCTTAGATATGGCTAAAGATGGGGGAGGTATTTATGAACACTTCCGCGAAGAGTCATGCTTCTTCAGTTCTTCTGCACACAAAGATGTTTGTACGGGACGATTTATTACACAAAAGAACTGTGGAATTGAATTGCTCTCGAGAAGTGTGCTGATCGATTGGGGAAATTTCCGAAGACTCTGAGTATGATTATGATTATGATTACGATTACTATTATTAATATTGTATGTAAGGATGCTGACGTATTTGGAACAAATACTGTTTGCATTAATCTTATTTCTAACGATACTTTCATGATTAATAAAATATTGTTTTCAAGAGGAATAGATGTGCGTATTTTTTTCTACCGCTTAGGCCCCGTCTACACGAGCGCACGAATTACGACCGTTGCAACGAACGTACTTTATGACGGACGATGCTGAGGACACCACACAGTTGCAGAATGCGGTGTGTAGTTTTTGTCTGCAATGGAGCCAGAAGAAAGCGTAGCATTCGCCTCTCTTGTTTATTTATACAACGGACGTCACGACGTTCGTTAAAACTGACGCATTTTGTGCGCTCGTGTGGCACCAGCCTTAATGACTGGAGTGATTATACTAATTGAATAATTATTACCTAAATCTTACAAGTTGCCTTGTTTTATCTTTGTTTGCTTGTTTTTGTTTCTGCCCTTGCTCGTGCGTGCCTTGAAATTTCCCTTTGTACTGTTGAATAATCACGCAATTAAATAAAGTACTGAACAGAACTGAATTGAACTGCATTATTATTATTATTATTATTATTATTATTATTATTATTATTATTATTATTAATTTTCATTACATCTCGAATCGAGAAATTCTTCTCTATTTTGAGGTCTTATGTATCCTTAAAAAACGAAGCACGATAAAAGAGTCCCTGGTATCTGAAATTTGTAAAATTGTAAAATATTGTTATTATTTCATTACAATTTTATAACGAAAAGTTATTAATGATTTCATCTATAGGTTCATTTCATAATGAGATGAGAAAGCAAAAGAAAGAGGAAATATTCCAAATATATGTACCACAAAAAGCAATTAACAGAATACAAACAATAATTGCAGCTAACAAAATACTGGCTTCTTTGTTAACGAACTAGAATATAGAATTATATTGCATAGTAAAACGAGCATTCATTTGAATTAGGAATATTTTACGCAGCTTCACGAATAGAGCCGAAAGCCTCTCATACACAAAATCTGTACCGTTCTAATGGCCCAAAAGTCAGTTAACATAAAATATTCCTTCGTAACAACGAGAATGTTCGGATTTAGCAATGCCAGTCGATTCGTAGAGAGGTATCACAGCGCATTGAACATGGAGGAACTCATTTCGAAGAAGTTATTTATATTTAGTACATAATGAGGAAATTTATAAGGTATTTCAGTGGACATTTTGCTAACCAGTTAAGTTAGGCTGCCTCCATCTTCAGTACTAAAGAGTAAGCCGAGGAAGGAAGCAGTGAAGACGGATGCTCTATGTGGTTCCCATATATCAGTAAATTTCTATCAGACTACACAGCGTCAAATCCCAGAAGATGGTAAGCCTGCTCTTCATATTATGCTAAGGTTTAAGGATATGTCACATGAAACAGAAAGAGCAGAAAGAGTTTTCTTTGTGCGAAAACCTTAGAAAGCAGAGAGACACAAACGAAATGCACTATAATAAAAAAGGCGATGATAAATATTTTTGGTAATGTCTGATGTATTTAAAAGGGATTAGAATCTGAACCAATTGTGGCACGTTTGAGATTGATGCCTAATTTTCAGGTTCCAATTATTCAAATGTGTACTCTAGAAAAGAAATATTTGCACAAAGTAGACGAAAACGTTTATTGCTTCTGTCTTTAAAATGTATAAATTGCTGAATCGATAGTGTTTAACTGGCATCCTTGTTTAGTGCTTTAAAAAAGAAACTCACCAATGTTTCTTTTGTTTACGTAATTTGCGGTTCATTCGAAGACGCTGTCAGTAACTTAGGCTATTTAGAGTCGAGTGTTATGGTGATTGATGAATATTGAGTGGAAAAGTGTGTTGAATGAAGTGGCCGTGGCCTAATTTAAAGTACTATCCAGGAATTCGCCTAGAGAGAGGGAGAGTGAGGAAAACCACCAAAGTCCTGAGCAACGATAGCCGATCCCTGCTCTGAAATTTCCTATATATGTAACAAGAGTGATAACTACTGTGCCACCTTTATTAAACATTTGGTAACTAAATCAAATTGGCGTTGCTACTATTCAAAACAGGAAGGGACATCCAGATCCATATATATTGCCGCAATGGCAACAGAGGTAGAAAAAAGAAAGTAGTCTTACATGAGAGGGAAGCATGAAAGAAGACCGTCTCAGATCGGTCTCCAAGCTTTCTAAGCCTGGTAAAGGAGATGGACTTCATCTCCAGCGCAACATCATTTTGAAGCCCTTCTCTACCTCCTTTCTCCTCCTCTGAGCCGGTTCTGCACCATCAGTGAGACCCAAGGTCCACAACATCCAGCATATAGAATTCCACAGGGATTTGCAAGCACAACTCCTGCCTTCTGCTAGAAAGCTTCCTCTTCCCAAGAATCCATACCAAACACATTCAACTTGATGAAAACCTTGTAGAAAATGGCGGAATATCTTGCAGCTTCTGCGATATCCTCCTTAAACTGAAGCACACGCACACATGCAGACGGTACCATACCGTCGGCACTTTCTTCGAGTTCTTCGGCACAGAAATCCGAACAATGACAACTCTATAGGCCCCTCGGTCTGTGGGAAAATGTGTATTCATATTGTATTTATAAAACTTACATTTATGGTGGCATGCAGAGAAAACAGAATACAAGTAAATATGTAAGAATTGAGGTTTTCACGGCGGTGACTATGAAGAAAGCAGTCTTCTGGGATGTGGCGCCGTGTAGATATTGTGTTAACCGACGTTTCGGAGGAAGTATCGCCTCCATCTTCATATCTACACGGCGCCACATCCCAGAAGACTGCTTTCTACAAGTAAGTATGTATGTATGTGTGTGTCACTGCAGTTTCATAGTTCACTTCTTTATATCAGTAATTGCATGCAACACTGGCTCAAATAATATAGACTTCATAAGAAGAAGATGGTCCTTGTGATAGAATTGACCCCTTCGGCATGTGTTTTGTAATTATTTTCAGTTACTTCATAAAGAATAAGGTGACAGTCTAAAATAACTTGCCTACAACAGTTCTGAAAATTATCCTTAAATTAAGTAACCTTCTACCTTCGTATATTCGGAACAATTAAAAGAACACGGAGCTAAAAGTAAGGCCAGAGACATTGGTACACACTTATGCGTTAATGGCGATTACCCCTTTAGTAGGCTGAGAAATAAATAATAAAGAAGAGAAACGCATTGCAGCAAGTGAAAACGGCGTTCGGATAAGATGCCGCTTTTGTAAGAGACTATTCATATTAAAATTCAGACCACTTTTGAAAGATATTAAATAAGTCAATTTCGTGTTCTTGAAATTGTATTAAAGTAGGACGATATGCATGTGAAAGAATGTGAATGAAACAGCAAATAAATTCACTTATGCAATGAAGCTATTCTGAGTAGAGTTATTTTAATTATATTTTTTCCGATCATTCATATCGTAACCTAATCGAAAAGAACAAAGAGAGAAGAGAGCTTTCAAGAGCTATGCCCATAAATTTATTACAGTGTACGTTGATCACAGACTGAATCTATTTAAAGCAAATTGATAAAACAAATATTTCGACCTAATACAGGCAAAGGAAGAGGGATATGTAGGAAAAGGCAAAACTAAGTGTTTCAAAATTTATAATTTCACTTAATACTTCTAGCTTAATTAAATAAGGATGGTGAGATTGGCGTGGCATGTAGCACACTTTTAGAAAACTAAAAATTTTAGGAAGTCAGAAGGAAAAGACCACTTGTGATGTCTGAATGTAAACAGTGAGATACTGAAATGGACCTTAAGGAATTTATTGTCAGTAACAGAACTGGATTCTCCCGGACCAGGAAATTGTCTAAGAACGGCTTTTATAAGAAATTCGGACATCCACGACAGCAGAAAATTCATTGACAAGCTGAGTAAGTACTTTTCAAGGAAATCCCTGTATTTTACTTAATTAGTTTAGTTAATGAGTTCCTCAGTAACTTTTGTCGGTGAAACCACTGATGGGCAGGAAGCAAATGTATGAGTACGTAGGTTAAATGCCGATCACAGTGGTCATGCTGTGAAGGCATGAACCATCTTCGCTAGCTCGAACGCTGGGATCGTGGTTTCGAATCCCACTCAAGACATGGATATCTGTATGTACGTTTATTCTATGATTTGTTGTTCTGTGTGTAAGTATAGGCCTTGCTACGGGTGATCACTCGTTCAAGGAGTCCTTCCGTTTGTGTAAAAAATATTACCAAACTGAAGAAGAGGCCAGGACACAATAAAGGGCTGTAGAACCATTGATGAATGAGATGTAAGTAAAATGACCTTGTGTTACGAGATAATATGAATATTGAAATAGCTTCTGAAACAATAAAAATCTGTACGTTGTTTTATGCTCATCAGGCCGACAAGCAACAACGGAAAGAAATGTCAGGACGACAATAACGAGGACAATAAAAACTTTTATTAGAGAAGTTTTATATTCCCCGACGACCACTCACTCTTCGTCACTTCCTTAAACTTATAAATGCATGACACATATAAGCGGATTCTTCTGGAACTATGTATTTTTCGATTGTCACATTTCACAACATTTCACATGCCAACATAAAAATGAGAAAAATTTACTGGGTATATAAACTGAATTACGAAAATTTTTGTCAGTTCTTAAGTCTTCTAACATTAGGTACAACATAATTTCCTTTAATAAATTTGACATTTCTGATCTGAACTTAACGCCTGTATGAAGGTCGCGCCATAGCTCAAGCGGTTAGTCGCGGGCTTCCCACCGCGGCGGCCAGGGATCGATCTCGGATCTGGTCATGTGGGATTTGTGGTGGACAAAGTGGCGCTGGGGCAGGTTTTCTCCGAGGATTTCGGTTTTCCTTACCAACATTCATTCCACCAATTGCTCCATAATCAGCATCATCTATCATCTGGGGCTGGTACAATAGGCCAGTAGTGGCAGCATTATCATGTTGACTCAGTCTCACCCCACTAATAATAATAATAATAATAATAATAACTGTATTGAATGCAATGAGAAGAAAGAAACGCCAAGCACAATCTCCACACTTAAAGCAAAGTATTCTTGGGGTTGCCGATCACGGTAGCCGAGCGTTCTAAGGCATGCACTGTCTTCGTTCGCTTGGAAGCCGGGATCTTGGTTCGAATCCCTCTCAGGGCATGGATGTTTGTGTGCGTTTTCTGTGTTTGTCTACAGGTAGAGGCCTTGCGACGAGCTGATCACTCGCCCAAGGAGTCCTACCGTATGTGTAAGATGTAGAAAAACCGAAGTGAACGGAGTTCAAGGAGGTAGGTCTAGGCCCCCTGAGGCTGTAGTGCCAAGGAAAAAAAATTCTTGTGGTTTCTATATCAAGCTACCATATAAGCTGCAATGGAAAAGTGCTAAGCTAAACATGGTCCTCTATGCAGAAAACCTAACATGGAAAGCCTTAGTAATAACCTCGTTGACGTCTTAAAATGGATAAAATCTGATGAAAATATTTTTATACAGGAAAATTACATGTCTTTGAATCAAGTTGTGTGGGAAATCTATTTCTCAGCTTATGTAAAATGAAGAATAGTCTGCCTATTCAACACTGTTACTTTTTCTGTTGAATAGTTCTTCTACCTTTTTCCTTTCAACGTACGGTGTAATATTGTCTTCTACCGGCTTATCTTCTTCATTCGTCCTTCCACCTTCTCGTATATTCCCCCTCCACCCTCACGCTCCAAAGAAAAATCTTCCGTCCCCTCGCACACGCAAACCAATCAGAGCTGTCAAACTGTCTTGGACAGCAGAGTTTAGCTGAAGCGGCAAGCAACAACCCCTCCAGGAACCCAAACGCCACAAACTCACACCCAGGTCCCTTCAGCTCTAACCCGTCATTCCGTCAGACACAAGGTAGGCCTACCTTGCTCTGGGGCCTTACTGACAACTGCAGTCAGTCAACGTGTCAAAATAGCCTCATGTAAAATCAGTTTCGTATGTGTTTATGTTCTGAATCACGGGCAGAAAAACTATCCGCTGTAAATGTGTCGTCTTCCCATCTGGAGGCAGGATAGAATGCCTCCACAGCAGCCCTGCGAGACACAGAAGGCGACGAACAAAAAAAGCCGATGCCTGGGGATATAACGGGCCACCCTGTCACGCGGGACATAAATACAGAGACCTGGATCTCCAGGCTGGGGGTTGAACGCAAGGCTGACGACCTTGTGTAAAAAAAATTGTTGCGGAATCCAAAGAAGTGGAAACCAGATGGTCTAATTCAGGCAAATGTGGCGGTAACTTCTGAGGAAGGCTGTGGCTCAAAATGGTCTGTATGTTTCGCCGATGATGATGATGATGAAATGTGGCATCAGTGGCCAATGAGAGTAAGTATTTACACAAAGGACATGTTCTAAGTACTGAGTCTCAATCTGTCATTTTAAAAACGGGCGATAATTCCAACCAAAGCCAATTCTTCGGAGACAGCTGTACGTTTTGCATACTTAGTCGGCATGCGTATGTGTGTATGTATGCACATTTGTATGGAAAGCAGTTCTGTAGCTCAGACGGACAGTATCCGCCTTCTCACCATAGCGGCCCACGTTTAATTCCATGCAGAAAATGGCACGGGGACAAGTGTTCGCAGAGTACTAATATTTCTCCTGCCAATTCTTATTCCACTGATGCTCCGTTTGTCTCATTTATGATCCTGGCTTCTTTAAGTTCACCATTTTAATGCCTAAGTACCAAGGGACCTGGACAGTCTAACCCCCCTCCCCCGAAGAATCATAAATCGGTGCAAAAGTATTTCACATATTTTCCATGTACAAGTGACCTTGACCAGGTTATCTTGAGAAATAAATCGACTATTCCTCGACAGACCATTGCTGACTGCTTGAATACCGAGAAATAATAAAATCTGTTTGTCCGGTGAACCCGGCCGGTATCGTCAAAATCTACATTACATGTTCGGACTCGTTGTGTCCGTGTCCTTATTTCCTTCAGGATATCATCTATGCAGTTTCGTTTGGGAGCATGAGCGAATTTCAGAAATCTAATAAAATTCGTTAGATCCATTTTTGCCACGGTAATGAACTTTCTGGTTCCATAAAATTATGAGAAGTTCTTGAGTAGCTGCACAATTTTCGGCTTCTCAAGAAGGGCTCAGCTCTATGAGTGAGTGATATTCATTTCTGCCAGGAGGGACCGATGAATATCATAAAAATCTCAGAATGGACCGAGTCCTGGCCAAGATTCAAAACAAGCATTTTCCGAACACAATTCAAGAGCTCTACACAAACCACTGCAGTAAGAGGCCTGCAAAAGTAAGGAGCATCTTACTGAAATGCGAGCGGCCTCCGTACACTCCCATGTTTCATTCATTCATTCTACAATGGCTTTACAGTCCGCTGTTGGACCCTGGCCTCTACTTCAGTTTCGTAATCTTTTTATAAACAGACGGTAGGACGCCTTGGACGAGTGATCAGCCCGTCGCAAGGCCGCTACCTACACACAGGAAAACACAAACACAGAATAAAGGCATACACAACATTCATGCCTTGAGTGGGATTCAAACACATGATTCCAGCTTTCGAGCGAAAGAAGACATTTCATAACTTAGACAGCGCGGCCACTTTGAGCGGAATTCACACACTTCAACCTAAGAAATTTCCTAGTATGTTTCATTTATTCTACATGAGTGGTTCTCAACCTTTGTGAGACCCCCCCGCCGTTAATTCTTTCTTATAAGACGAGGGCCCGGTATAACTGATGCCAGGGCCCTGTATCGGGCAGCGGCCCGGCAGTCGAGAAACGTTGTTCTACAGTTCTGAGACTCCCGGTCTGGCACGCACCTGAATGGCCTCCGTCATACGAATTATTGTGGCATGGAAGAAACACGGTCATGCTGCCATTATAACAGGCAGTGTGAACTCTTTATGCATGAAAACTGTAGCTGCCACTGGCTCAGCAGACACGGATCATGAGGACTTATGGAGAGGATAAGCCTAATGGAAGGAGAGTCAAGATCATTAGGCAGTCGAAATATGGATAAAAAATTCCAGAAAAATAGAAGAGAACTTGACAAGCGTAACATATTGAACTTGATGCAAAATTTAGGTGCACTTAACCCACTGCAGGTATTACGAAAGCATTTAATTGTGTCTTGCATCACAGACCGATATTTAGAAATGTTATTTTCTTCACAGGACATCAAATGTAGCTCTTTTATTACAAAAAAATAAGAGATTTTATGCTTACTGCTCAGAGCCAGCTCAAAGGTTTCTTCTCTTCCTTCGTTTAAAGATGACGTATGGCTGAGCAGTGGCCTAACAGAAATAACAAAAAGGATGTGAATAGTGAGGTGAGTAAGACTTGGAAGGAAACGGCTGTGGAATTCTCGTAATGGGACTGAGGAAGATCGCGAGTTATCCTTGGATATTCTGTTTCCTGGTTCGAATTCTGATTCAATCATAAGCAGGCGTGCAAACCGCTACGCCAAGACGAGGACAGTTGCAAGAGCTGTTAGTTTAGTATACAATATCATTTGTTATAGCATTTAAAAATTGTTATAACTCGGTTCACAATATTTCGTTGTATTTTTTCCTCCTCGGGAAGAAAGAGTTTTTTTAAGTATCATAAATTTTGGCAGTTAAATAATCAAAATAATATACAAAACTATAATTTTGCCGGTGGTTCTGTATGGGTGTGAAACTTAGTCTCTGACATTAAGGGAGGAGCAGAGACTGAGGGTGTTTGAGAACAGGGTGTTGAGGAGAATATTTGGACTGAAGAGGGATGAAGTGACAGGAGGACGGAGAAAACTGCATAATGAGGAGCTTCGTAACTTGTACTCTTCTCCAAGTATAATTACAATGATCAAGTCAAGGAGGATGAGGTGGGCAGGACATGTAGCACGAATGGGGGAGACGAGGAATGCATATAGGATATTGGTGGGAAAGCCAGAAGGAAACAGACCACAGGGAAGACCAAGGCGTAGGAGGGTGGACGATATTAAAATGGATGTTAGAGAAATAGGATGGGATGGTATTGATTGGATTGATCTGGCTCAGGATATGGACCAGTGGAGGGCTTTTGTGAACACGGTAATGAACCTTCGGGTTCCATAAAATGCTGGAAAATTCTTGAGTAGCTGCAGAATTGGCGGCACTTCCAGAAGGGCTTAGCTCTGTGAGTAAGTATTATATTTTTTTATTGCTAGTGGGGTGGGACTAAGTCCCTTGTACTGCGGCCACTTCTGGCCTATTGTACCAGCCCCAGATGATAGGTGAAGGTGATTGTGGAGCAATTGGTGGAATGAAGATTGGCAGGGGAAACCGAAGTACTCGGAGAAAACCTGCCCCACAGCCACTTTGTCCACCACAAATCCCACTTGACCAGACCCCGGGATCGAACCCGGGTCGTCGCGGTGGGAAGCCAGCGACTAACCGCTTGAGCTATGGCGCGGTCCCCATGAGTAAATAAGTAAGTAAGTAAGTAATCGTAGGTTTAATATAGAAATATACAGGTTTTGAGGCTTTTGTGGCAGTGATTTTTCATGGTGTGGTCTTCTGGGTGTGCACACTATGTAGTTTTGTAGATGGATGCAAACATTTCGGAGAGATGCGTTACTTCCTTCTTCAAGTTCGAAATGAGTCAAATGAGAATGCAGGTGCTCACAGACAAAGTTCAGCATATCAATACCAAGTTCAATCGAAATACTTTCGGTAGTTCCGGGGTTGTAATATGCATTAGGCTGATGGCCAAAGGCATTCATCACTTTGTGGAAAAACCATACAAAATAATTAACTGTTACTTTTGAAATTTAAGTGAACATGTTATGAAGAAAATCGCGATTAAATTATGTAGCTTTCGCATTTATTACCAACATAAGTAAAAAAAGTACAGACCAAATATTATGGAAACAACGCTCCAGATACAGACCTAAGCATTTTCTATTTTTAGAATCTGCATCTGTAATACAGGCTCATTTAATATTTTATTGCATTTTTTTTATTTAATAAATAATGCCGGTTACGGTATCCGAGCTGTCTCAGGCATGTACTGTCTTCGTTCGCTCGGAAGCCGGTATCGTGGGTTCGAATCCCACAAAAGGCATGGATGTTTGGTATGCGTATATGTTTGTTGTGTTTGTGGTTTCTGTGTTTAGGTAGAGGCCTTGCGACGAGCTGAACACTTGTTCAAGGAGTCTACAGTCTGTAAAATGATCAAGAAAAAAAAACAACCTCGTCACCGTAACGTATAAGAGGAGTAAGTTAAGTAGTAAATAATAATTTGTTCGAAATCTAGGATTAAAACATACAAAAGCACAATTTGAACTGTTGTTCAACGCGGGTGCGAAGCTTGGTCTGTCATATCAAAAGAAAACATAGATCGAGAATAGATGTAAATACGGTGTGAGAAGAATATTTGGAGAAAGTAAAACAGGAATGAAGTTTAGGTTTCCAGGTAGATGGGGAGTTCTTGAATAGCGAGAAACTATCGGCTTTCAAAAGAAGGACACTTCTACAACTATTTACGTAATAAGTAAAGAATTCATATGTATACTTCTGATATTTGCTTAAAGAAGTTATTATGGTATTATGAACGTTAGATTATACACACCGGGTCTACCGACAGTCGCTTGAATAAATCCATTTCAGTCTATTCTCTTTAATTTCACTCGAGTTCATGGCCTTAAGAACCTCACATCGCCTTACTAAAATAGCCCAGGTTTTCAGAGTTCTTATTATTATTGCCGCGCATTAATCACCTGCAGTCCCTTCCCAATGGAATACCATGCTATAACCTGGCATTCAAAAGGTCAAATGAGACATTCTTAACACTATTTCCTGTGAAGAAGTTTCAGAATCTCAAGACAAGTTATCCCATTATTCATGACAATGCTAATGACCCCAAGTTATACAAACGACTAAGTATTATATCTTTTCCGTCTCCGAAAAATATTCTAGATTTAAGAAAATTGCTGGTCCCTTGAGTTAAATATTTCATCTTTTAACTAATTAAAATGCAATTTTATAAAGTAATTGTGCACTTCCAGAATAAGGAAAAGTAAGCACTATACCGAAGGACAGTCACTTTACATACTTCATCATAAGGGTGAAAACGAATTATATCTGGGGTTAAACTCCTAGAAAATTTCTTCCTCCAAGCTTTAGAGAAACGTACATAATGCACAATACTAGCGATATCTTCAAGTAGTAGGCAGATGGTTATACTTTGGCTTTCGAAAGGAGAGAGAGAACGCCAAGAAAGTTATTATATATATCACATTGTAAAGAATAGCTCTCATAGGAACATGCCAATTTCCATACAAAAGTGATTCAAGGTTTGTTCTTCTCTCTTCAGCTAAAACTTAAAAGGAATCGGCTTTGATGATGGTCAGAAAGACATTTATGACCGCTATAAACAGTGTGTTGGCAACCGTTCAGACAAACGTCCCGAACCACAAAGCCCCTTGAAAGTTATGCTTCTTCGTTTTTGAACTTGAATAAAATATTACAGCACTAAAAAATATTATCCTTACAGCCAGGACGAACTTATTGCCTTAAAATCACCACGGATCACTTGTTCTGCGAATGTTCTTTATTAATATCTGGCATCGACTTTCAGGTTCACTGAGCCCAGAATCTCTGAGTACCCAATAACAAACATATTTAATGTACACAAAATAATCTTAAAACTGGCCTCATGCTCTGTTTATATATTTGAATGTGTTTGTTGCCAGATTTTTCTATAGTAGCCGGCAATATATTGTCATGTGTTTGTGACTAGACACGGGGTTTGTATTGGTAATTGGATTTGTTGAATACGTATAAACCTTAACTGCGGGTCATTATACTGCTCTCGCTATGTCACGCAATCTAATACTCATTAACATATCTCCACTTATCTTACTAGTAGTTGCTCGACAACGGATACCAACATTGTCCTCTTCTTACGTTCTTGCCGGCTGGCGACTGTCTCACAGCTAACCAACTAAATTGTCGACTCTGAACTGAACACGTGGCAACACTAACCATATTTTGAGTGGTTCTCAAGTTATTGTTTTAAGGCGCACAGAATAAACATACTTTAAATATAGCATAACTTACTTTTCAAAGCTGTATTACTAACCAGACCACATAATTAGGAAGCTATATTTAATCATGTTAATGTTACTCTAACAACAGGACGCCATATGGCCTCCAAGTTGGTATTTTTGATAGTAAGAAATATAATACACAAAGGTGGCGCGATCCTTATTGACATGAAATTTATGTAATTTTCATTAAAAACCAATAAATTACCTGAGGCTTTAATAGGGTGGATAGCGATACAGACAAATATACAAGATATTCATCATCATCACTGGCACGACAGCCCTTTGTGGACCCTGGCCTTCCTCAGGATTGCTCGCCATTCTTCTCTATTCGATGCTACATTCCTCCAGTTCTTTACACCCAAAATTCTTATGTCCTACCACACACACATTCTTCCCATCGTAACCTTGGTCTTCCCACTCTCCTATTTATTTCTGATTATAGGATGTTATGTTTGCTTAATTTCGGAAATGGCGTTAGATTCGTTTCGCTCTCATAAGTTCGTGCATCCGATTTTTGGTTATTACCGACTGCAGAGCGCTAAAAGCATAAGCTTGCAGTGGCCTAACCGAGCAAGCAACCTCAGGTGTTAAGGTTTCTGATTTGTATTTGGGATGTATAGGGTTCGAATCTCGTCCGGTGCCCTGATTACTCTGATTGATGCTCTTATAGTGTTCCTCATTCCAACAAACCGAATGTCGGGAAGTTGTCTTGAAATAGGCTACGACCACTTCCTTCCACATTCTTTTCCATTCATCTTTCATTAGCTACCCTACAGTTCGACGCAATACAATCTTAGATAATGATATATCGGTTAACTAATAAATAAATAACTACTATATATAGTGGGTAGGCCTCCAATGGCATAGCATTGATAAGCCTGTAAAATTTCGACAAAATCCTCCGAGAGACCTTTTGCATGAAACTTGGAACGTCAGACATTACCTCGTCTTTATGCATTCCTTTTGTGAACACCATGTGAAGATCGCATGATAGTAGAAGTAAGCTACTGGATAGAGCCACACCATTCACGCCTTCTTGCGCCTCAGTTGTTTGTTATCTGCTGAATATACGTACTTACCTCCTCCTTGCCCTGGTTTTCTCTGAGAACCTTGGCCCCTTTTTAAGGCAGATATCCATTCTTCTCTATTAAGGGTATTTGCCTTTTGCCTCCACTTCTTCCTGTTCATCTCTCATAAATCATTCTCTACATATTCCAACCACCTTAGTCTGGGCTTTCCCACTTTCCTTCTATGATTTGTCCTCCTTTCAAATATTTTCTTATCCAGCTTTGTCAGGTCCGTTTTAGCCACATGCCCCAACAACTTCAACTTTCTCCTTTTAATATCTCTTTCTACAGCACTCGTTTATGTGATTCTCTCAGTAGGTACTGACAATTCCGGGTCATTAATACAACAGACTTCCGGATACGCTACGAATGGAGACTACACAGTAGAGTTGCGCAAGCGCACTGCCGATCTGCACCGATGAGTACGTCAGTCAAATGGATTGACGAGATATCGATAATAATTTCCCACCGCTTCATGCATGACGTACTACACGTCGCTGAGGGTGCTTCTAGTGATCGGTAGCAAATTATACCCTCCCTGACAGAACTGCTAACACCCTCGGCGGCTGAATGCAAGGAATTATTAGTTCACATTTTGATTTTAGTGTTAAACTCTTATTAACAAACACATTTACATAGTTCTTCCTAATCTGAATATCAGCAGAGATGAACAGATTCTCTGAAGTCGTATGCCAGCGTCCGGTTCATCACGAGGGGACTATGTTGGACATTGATTCGATATCCCGCAGGTAGTTGATTACCATATTCAGGTGATTATCATTAAACTGAAAAAAATATTCTTTCCGTAGGGGCAGGGATTGTTCTCTTCGCTATCATAAGCGAGTCAACTCTGAGACCTACACAACCTCATATTTATAAGGTACTGTGGGCGCTTTCCCTTAAGGAAAATTACACAAACCTCTATGCAGTGCCAAGTTTAGGAACAATAGAGATTTATCTGTACTCCCCCATACGTCTTTGGCGTAGGAATAATGTGTCTTTCTTATTTTCTAGAATACTATAATTATACGGCAAACTCTGGACCATTGAGAACTGTACTATGGAGTCCAAAGATCGACTGACTCTTTTCGAAGCTAGACAAAATATTTTAACCGGGATCGTAGACTTTCTATAGTGGCGGTGAACTCGAGACAACACGACAGTCATGCTATGTGACGGAGTTCGCTATTTCTACTGCAATAATTAGAAATTTTACACCCTGTTTTGAATACACAGGAAAAGAAATTCTTTCTTCTTCTTTTTCTTCTTCTTCTTCTTCTTCTTCTTTTAATCCTTCTCCTTCAATAAAAAGGCTGGGAAGCGTCTTCTGGTCTCGCTCAAATGTTCACGAGTTGTATAATTATATCTTCATCCTTGTGGAGAATAAGTAGAAGTGATTTGGTAATATTTTTTCTTGCGTTATGTGTAAAAGTTTTGTTTTCTTCTGCTTTTGCTTCTTAAAGAAGCTGCACGGAAATCTCCTTTATTGTATTTCTTTTTGTTGAAAAATGTACCTACTATAATAATTCCTTCGGACATACAAATACACCCAGATTTTCTTACACTATTTCATGAGCCCTTCCGCTTACGACATATGCAGATTTAATTCTTCATCTCATGAAATACAGGATTAAAGAAAACGTTGATGCTTCTAATACACAAAATTATGAAAAATAAAATTCGGTTTCTTTGGATTTCCACAGAGTTACAGATTTTCACACTTACGTCTTGTCAATCAACTACCCGTGTAGGCCCTTTGTTCCCTTGTGGCTCCGTCTTTTTTCGTTTCCTCTCTTCTCGATGTTTACTTCGGCCTGACGTCTGCCCAGTAGGCTATGTCACCCCTTGGAATTAAATGTTAAAACAAATTAACACAAAAGCCTTATCTCCGTGAAAATATTGACGTCAAGGCTAGAGAATATATTTTCATATTCCTGGTAATGTAAACTGAAAGTGCAATGCCGCCAACTCCATAACCAGCTACTCACTACATCCTACAATTCTAGATTCCCTTTCATATATTCACAGTCTAGCGCCCTCTCGCTTTCCTCCCCCCCCCTCCTTCTCCTCCTTTACAGCCCTTCATCTGCCAAGTCTTGCGAGAACTGTTTCGCGTTTTGTCAAAGGAAATGCCCACACAGACCTATCCAGGGTCCTTCATCCGACTGCCCCAACAAGAACTGAAGTTCAAATTACTAATTCTATTTCTACTAATACTAATTTCTATTTTTCTTGTCCAGAAACTTCCATTTCAATTTATAATTCAAATAATGTAACTTATTTTTCTACCTCAAAGAAATCTATAAAAATAAATGTCCAGATTATTTTTATTACCTTAAATTTTAATATTTTTGTAAATAACAATTTCAACTGAATAATAACATACATGTATTAATGTATTCTTCTAGTGGTTGCGCAATAGTATTAGCTGTTCTTGTAAAAGTATGTAAGGCTAATTTTAAAATCGGTTAGTTTAGTGACGAATCTGTTGCATCTTGCCTTCTACCAGTCAGTTCGTGAAAGAACTCTAGTCCCGCTATATTAAATCAATGTTTCTCTTTTTCACATAAGTTCATTTTTAAGATCGCATATATTTTAGTAATATTTTCACCAAGAATAGAAGTTCTAATTTACGAGACATTAGGTCTCACGCAGTCCACCTTCACGTCCCACTATCTAAATTCATTATTATTGTCGCGAATAGTTGTCATAATTTCTTCTAAGACCTTCTTAAACACAAATATAACACATTTATGCAAAATTTAAATAGATGAGGAAAACGTTATACTCCTACCTCTAGACATAATGATATACATCAATATGCATGCATGTATTATCTTCTCGTGTCTTAAATTTATTCATACATACTCGTATATGATCCATCATTACAGGATATAAGAGTTTTACTGCAAGGGTTTTGTCAACCCAGAACAGACCAGTCCTTGCATTCTCATTTACTCTAAATGCCAACTCATGCGTCCACCTCTTAAACCAGTATTTTCTTAATTTCTCCATCCTTGCCACAGAAAGTTAAAAACGTTAGGAATGGATGTATGGTACACAGAAGGTACGTATCAGACATACCTTAATACTAAAGCACTCTCTCGTCGATTCTGAACAGGCTTCTGAGGAAGTATGCGTATTTTTTTATTGCTAGTGGGGTGGGACTTAGTCCCTTGTACTGCGGCCACTTCTGGCCTATGGTACAAGTCCCAGATGATAGGTGAGGGTGATTGTGGAGCAATTGGTGGAATGGCGACTGGAAGGGGAAACCGAAGTACTCGGAGAAAACCTACCCCAGCGCCACTTTGTCCACCACAAATCCCACTTGACCAGACGCAGGATCGAACCCGGGAGGCCGCGATGGGAAGCCAGCGACTAACCGCTTGAGCTATGGCGCGGCCCTCAGTATGCGTATCTCCACATTCTGTCTTCTTATTACGACCACCCCATAATCGCATTCTACATCTTCACAATTTATTCTTTATAATGACAATAATATTGCTCACGTGGCACTAAATACATAAAGCAAGTGAAAGACGTCGCTAAAAAACAAAATCTCACCGATTGAAATAGCGTGACACTAGCAAATTTACGTGAAGTTTATTTTTATAACGTGGTAAATTTGGACGTATGTTTCATTGTTAACAGATTTCTTTAAGAAATTTTAATTATTACTTGATATCCACAAACATTTCGTGTAACTTTGTTCACCTTTCCATTTTAACAGCCTTCATTTGATATCCTTCATGACAACAGATAATCGATAAACCTTACAAATCACACCACACTCCGTTACATAATTTTCTGCATTCTCGCTGAGTTTATCTATTTTATTCACGAATTCATTCCTCAGTATTCCTTTAGAATTCATATAAATGCATATTTTCTCCGTGGAAGACATAATGCCTGACTACCACACGAATGAAAGGGGAATGTTACTACTGCAACAGATTATGAACTGAATAACAAAAGTTTCAAAAAGCTCTTTTAATTTCGTCATTAACTTCATTATTATTGCAGTAACAAAGGACATAATTAATTTTTCAGGAGCTGTTCCAAGAAGCCTTTGTTTGCTCTTCTCGCATAACACCGTCCGTCAGTCTCGTATTTTCTTTCGTAGGTCATTTGAAGGAGACTTCAATATCGACACTATCTAGAGTCGAATAACCAGAATGTTGATGAATTATATTGGATTTAGTAAGAAGTGGCCGTGGATTAACCTAGGTGCTATCTCAGCATTCGCTTGGAGAGACCAAGGAAAAACGCCAGAAATTTCACTCAGGGTAGCCGGTGTCTTGACTGAGATTCGAAACGAACATTTCCCGAATACAAGACCAAAGGGTTACATCTGCACCACATTGCTCGGTATAAATGATAGTAAATGATGTAAAAGTAAGTAAAAGTAAAGCGGTTAGTCGCTGGCTTCCCACTGCGACGGCCCGGGTTCGATCCCGGGGTCTGGTCAAGTGGGATTTGTGGTGGACAAAGTGGCACTGGGGCGGGTATTCTCCGAGTAATTCGGTTTCCCCTGAAAATCTTCATTCCACCAAAATCTCCATCATCATAATCACCCGGGGTAGGCTACAATAGGCCAAGCAGTGGCCGCCGTGCCGATTGGACCCACCCCCCTCTAAGCGAATTAAAAAAAAAGTAAAGTAAAGGTATCCCTGTAACAGGCCGTGGAGGCCCATAGGGTTGTGAGATGTTGAGGTTCCTACATTTTATAGACAATCGGCTCATATATGACGGCAAGGTTGTTAGCCCTACTCGCCGGCCGCCCTTTACTCCCAAGAATATTCCTGGTACTCATTTCTGTTAGAGGCTGAGTCAACCAGGGCCAATGTGGGGCTGGAAGGATTAGGTAAAATGAAAAAAAAAATCCAATGACCTCATCGGAACTCGAACCCGTGGCCTTCCGGCTTGTAACATAATGTCTTAATGAACTACGCTACCGCATGCTCCCAATAAATGATGTAAGTCTTGTGAAGTGTCTGTGATTGTTTGTCACAAGCGAAGTTTGTATTAGCTACAGCAAATTAATCTGTGGTTACATCTTCTCTTCCATATATGGAAATGAGAAGATACTGGAAGCAAGACGGATTACAAGGGATAGTGAAACCGCTGTGCACTGAGTGGCTTAGCAAGCGGGACACATCTGCGTATTATTCGCCAAGTATCCGGCTTAAATTCCGCTCTGGAACAGACAACTATAGCTCTTTTCGTGACTTTCCTCAGTATCTGTATACCAATTTCGGGGAAGTTCCTTAAAATAATTCTCGACCGCTTCCTCTCAATTCAGAATTCACAAATATTTACACAACAATTGAAGAAACCAGACTTCTGGGATGCGGCGTCGTGTAGATATTGTGTTTACCGACGTTTCGGAGAAACGTATCGCCTCCAGCTTCAGGGTAGAAGAAAAAGGAGAAAAACCGCGAGCAAGGAAACAGCTTAAGCAGATGCTAACAGACAGCCTGTTATCACCTGCTTGCCGGGTTCCTCGCTCTCGAATTTTCTTCTTTCTTCTTCTTCCCCGAAGATGGAGGCGATACGTTCCTCCGAAATGTCGGTTAACACAATATCTACACGACGTCACATCCCAGAAGACAGCTTTCTTCATAGTCACCGCCGTGAAAACCTCAAGTCTAACACAATAATTTACTTACTTAGTTACTTACTTACTTACTTACTTACTTACTTACTTACTTACTTACTTACTTACTCATGGAGCTGAGCCCTTCTGGAGGAGCCGCAAATTCTGCAGCGACTCAAGAATTTCCCAGCATTTTATGGAACCCGAAAGTTCATTACTGTGTTCACAAGAGCCCTCCACTGGTCCATGTCCTGAGCCAGATCAATCCAATCCATACCATCCCATTCTATCTCTCTAAGATCCATTTTAAAATTGTCCACCCACCTACGCATTGGTCTTCCCAGTGGTCTCTTTCCTTCTGGCTTTCCCACCAATATCCTATACGCATTCCTCGTCTCCCCATTCGTGCTACATGCCCTGCCCAACTGATTCTTCTTGACTTGATCATTGTAATTATACTTGGAGAAGAGTACAAGTTATGAAGCTCCTCTTTATGCAGTTTTCTCCAACCTCCTGTCACTTCATCTCTCTTCGGTCCAAATATTCTCCTCAACACCCTGTTCTCAAACACCCTAACACAACAATTACCCAACTAAACTCGTAAATCAAATTTTATAATTTGTACACAATAAAAGAAGCAGTAACAGCATTATTCAATCCAATGTTAAGTGTTTCATTAGAATCCAATAATATTTATATGCCGTTTTTGCTTCTAACTATATTTTCATGTGATGTTTTTCGACCTCACTTATATTACTCTTTTTTATACTCAGAAGAATAGAGAAGAAGTTCCTCTTTTGTTGTCTCCATGCCTTCAGTTCTTTATTTTCTTTATTTCTCTCCACAAACATAAAAAGGAGACTCATGATCAGAGTAAACCATTCATTTTCGTAGCCTAATTTCTTTCAACCATCAATCATTATGGATGCTGTTATAATGTTAGATAAAAGAAATGATAAATCTGGAAACATTTCTCCGGGTTTTGTTAATACTTGCAAAATATATGTTGAACAATTGTTACTTTCGTAAGAAAACTGAACAGAATATTTGTCGGCATTATGAAATTGGAAAAAAAAAATGAATATGAAATCGTTTATATGGAACTGACTTTGGTTTCATTTTATTGAAGGCTTTCGATCTTGACAATACGGTATGGCAATTGCTCTAAATTGAGTTCGGAAGACAAGTATAAGTCTACTTCTCAAAGGGACTTTAATTTATTACTATCTACTCGTACATAAAACAAATGCATCAGAATATGTATTTTGATTCTAAGAACATTGTCTTGCATTACTGGTTTCGTATATGATTTACATTCTTTTTATGTTAGTTAATATTTGTATAGTTATTTTCCTCTACTCCAGCAAAACATAAGAGTATTGAAAATTGCACGTTAACTTTGGTTTCTCCAATCGACCCGGTCTACTTTAAATTAAGCAGTGAATTTACACGACACTGTCGTTATAAGCGAGTTTCAAATGTTTGAGAAAATCAGTAGAAACAATATAAATATGTGACTACAATCATATTTGTGGGTGTAACAAGGATACATGTAAGAAGTTGGTTGATTTAAGATTCGTAGATTATGACGAAATATGTGACGGCAGTAGTGATGATTATGTAAAGCGTAGCGGTAATGTTGGATGAAGGCTGGCAAAGTTCAGCGGTCTCCTGAAGACAAATTAGCCCAGTCACTTGTAATTAGTTGCTCATGCGCTGTTACAGCAACCTTCGTTATGCATTAATGACAGCATCTCTGTCTGTGCGGATACACATCGCTGTGTTGCCTCCATAACACGCGTTTATACGTATTTCGTACGTGTTCAAGATTTGTAACAGCTGTTCACCACTCAATAACTCTCTTCATCATTCAACAATTCCTTACAGGCTGGTAAACACGAGTTAATGATAAGATTTGAGGTTTTCACGGCGGTGACTATGAGGAAAGCAGCCTTCTGGGATGTGGCACCGTATAGATGTTGTGTTAACCGACGTTTCGGAGGAACGTATCGCCTCCATCTTCAGGATAGAAGGAAATATAAAAAAAATCCGCAAGCGAAGAGACAGTGAGAGCAGATGCAAGCAGACTAATGTTGGAAATAAACTCAGCTATATGAGAGCAGGAAAGGAAGGGCGGGTCTACATGGGAAATCAGTGGAGAGGGAGAGAGGAAGGGTCTGGGACAGGAGCAAGGTTAGAGCAGGTATAGGATATTGTGTCAGGGGTGAAAGGTAAGGTTAATGGGAGGGCATTAACCCTTAAGTTGGGGGAGTTGCTATGTGAATCGGTCATGGACTGCGTGGCCTTGTGGATCTGGCGTCATGTCCCGGGGGGGGGGTTAGGGAACAGATAAGAGCTTCCATGACTTACTGAGATAACCCCCCCCC
>NW_019720163.1:810219-812099 GCF_002891405.2 Cryptotermes secundus
ACGCCAGATCCACAAGACCACGCAGTCCATGACCGACTCAAAAAACACCCTCCCCCCCCCAGCTTAAGGGTTAATGCCCTCCCATTAACCTTACCTTTCACCCCTGACACAATATCCTATATCTGTTCTAACCCTGCTTCTGTCCCAGACCCTTCCCCTCTCCCTCTCCAGTGATATCCCATGTAGACCTGTCCCTTCATTTCCTGATCTCATATAGCTGAGTTAATTTCCAACATTAGTCTGCTTGCATCTGCTCTCACTGTCTCTTCCCTTGCGGATTTTCTTATTTTTTCTTCTACCCTGAAGATGGAGGCGATACGTTCCTCCGAAACGTCGGTTAACACCACATCTACACGGTGCCACATCCTAGAAGACTGTTTTTTTCACGAGTTAATGATGTTGGAACATCGTGGGCGGACGCTTACATTTCGTGACACAGTTCAATTTTGTAGCTCGTGGAAGTGTTCAAAGAATTTTCGCATCTCTGTTTCTCTGTAAAATCACATTCCAAGTTCACACATTACCCCCATCGCTGTACAAGTTCCGTAAACCCCAAACCACAGAAGTACACCGAAGCATACGCAGGGCCGTATTTAAGAAAAGGCCGGGACGGTTGTCCCAGGGCCCCCACAAAACAGAAATATAATCCACTGATTTTTGGGGACTCTTTTTTAAATGTCGAGAAGTTTCCTTTGTATTTTTTTTTTGTTATTATAAGAAACAGGAACGAAGAAGGTAATTATCATAAACTTCGTGTGGTCTTAATGGAAGAACCTCCACTTTTCTAGGTCTGGGGGAGGGGGGGGGACAAAAATTGTTAATGCAACTCTGAGCCTCCGCGAGAAATGATAGACATGTTATTGGACCTCCTGATGATGTTCAGACAGCTGAAATGGTGTAGAGGCTATATAAATTGGTTTGAAGCACTTGCCATCCTACTGTCTCCAGAATTTTACTTCTTACAGGCTGAAGATCTCGACATATAAAATTTGGCTGCACTAACAGAAACACACAGATCTCTAGTTCTGGCCTGATCAAAATTTCTTAACCGTCCCTGAAACACAAAAAAGAAATTGAAACGCCTTGGCTTATAACGAGAGTATTTTAACGTAAATTTGTCTTTCAAACAACACAAGACATTTAGCTTCAGGTACATTGGTGACAATGTCATAGTTTATAGAAACATGTAGCATGAATGGTATGTGACGGAGGATACTAACCCCCACAGAATTTAGTCCGTTTATCCTTCGTGCCATTGAAAAATTGTAAAAATATTTGTAAACTGAGGACTTTCGTGAACGAAACTGTCAAGTTTCATTTTAAGTCTCTCTTAGTGAGGGAACTGAGGACCATCAGGTATAGCTAGCTCTATGATATCTGGATTCCTCTCGGCTTGAATTGATTGCTTATAAAAGAACTGTATTTTCAAAATTAATAGGCAGACATAGCAGATATATTGTCCTGCAAAATGCGTTAATACGAGAGAAACAAACAATTGTCTCCAAATTTATACAACGTTATAACGGCAGAAGCGTGACGGAATAATTATAATTAAATAAGACGTCGAATAATTGAATATCAATCTGTTTGATTGACTTTATGTAAAATTGTAACACTTCCTACAAGAATTCAATCATATTTTAAGCAGATTTCGGTCCGTAGGCCTCATCATAACAGGGTTCGAATTTAAGGATATCTCCAGCGCATCTCACCGCTTTCCAAGGAGTCCAACTGAGTAGGTCTCTTCTACCCTCCCTCGCCTGAGGACGGAAACAGACCCGATTTCCGAAACGTCATAGTGTGACATGTTGACCCCTACCTCCCCCCCCCCCCCCCCCCCCCCCCTCGTGGCGCGGGGGACGCGGGCTAGCGCGCGTGGG
>NW_019720163.1:812132-831335 GCF_002891405.2 Cryptotermes secundus
CCCGCCACTCCCCTCCGCGGTGACGTCACCGAGGGATATCGCGGTCGCTAGGCAACGCGAGTCAACAGCGGCGACGTTACGATAGTAACAGCGGTTACCTCCGCTAGCGTTACATAGCAACACAGCGCCAGGCAAAAAGGGTGCCTATTACGTGGCCGTTTTCCCGTACTGTCCGATCGAGGCTACATACGGAGCAGCGAAGGCTATTCACAGTCAGTTCTAGTGTGGCTACCGCAGAGTTGTACTGAGTCAGTCAGCGAGTCCTGGACCTATCGTCGAGTTAGCCAGCAACCAGTCAGTTGTATTGTGGCATTTGGAGTGTACTATTTGTGATACTGCAGATAGCAGTAATCGTCAGATTGTAATTTGGGTGATTGTAAGAGCGAGTGTGAAATAAAATTCGCTGCATCGAATACATCGAGAATTTATTTGTCGCGATATACGCCCGATACGCGACAATATTTTCTATATCCTAGAATACCGGAAGATGGAAAAAGTCCAAAAACTGAGTAATTCTGTAGAAACTGTTAGTTTACATATCATGCATACGCAAACAAGCAATACAATTATTTGTCGTCAGGCTGTGTTAAAATCAATTTCATATTAATGCTTAATTACTGGTGAATTGGAAGGAAACGGTAGTGACATAATTTAAGGCAATATTCCAGCATTTGCGAGGAGGGAATAAGGAAAACCGACAAAATTCTGCTACGAGAGCCGAGTTTGGGCCGAGATTCGAAAAGGGCAACGCCCGAATACGAGGTAGGATTTAAAACTGCTACAGCAAGAAGCTCGATCATATCTCTAGAGCAGATTCTGCAGAAACTCGGGTCTCGTATCGGATGAATCAACGAGGAACTGATGTTTATCATGCAGCCTGAAACTTAGCCTGAAGCGAACCCATTGCGTTTGAGAGAAGACTGACAGACGCTTCAGGCTCATTGCATTCCAACTAAAGCAAGTTCGGCGTATTAGCATGATTCTGTATTTGACTTATCTGCAATCCAGCTCCGGGGCGGTCTACGGGATTCATCGTTTTCTCTTAGAAGCACCACTAGCACAGCTTAAACGTTGCTCGGTGTATTGTAACGTAAGGTTCCTAACTCTGACAAAGTCCGTACAACTACAACAATAACCGCTATATAAATACAGCTAAAATTTCGTGATGATGAAACTTGGACACTTAGGGCACTAGATAAGAAACACCTGGAAAACTTCGAAATGTGGTGTTGGAGAAGGACGGAGAAGATCAGTTGGACCGATTATGTGAGAAATGAAGAAGTGTTATTTAGAGTCAGTGAGCAGAGGAATATCCTACACGAAATAAGAAAACGGAAGGCTAATTGGATTGGTCATATCTTACGCAGTAACTGCCTTCTAAAAGAAGTTATTGAAGGAAAGTCAGAGGGGCGGATAGAAGTGACCAGAAGACGAGGAAGTAGACGTAAGAAAATGCTGGATGTTCTTGGGGACAGAAGAGGATATTCTCATTTGAAGGAGAAAGCTCTAGATCGCATTAAGTGGAGGAACTGTTTTGGAAGAGACTGTGGACCTCTCGTCTGACAGATTACTGATGAATGAATGATATATTAATAAAATTACTAACTTCTTGGATAATATCCAATGTCCTTTTTCTTTTATTTAAAATAACGTTTCGGGACCTGAATCTGCCTCTGTCCTCAGGTGGCTTGCTCAGTTTGGCTCAGTCGATAGAGCTAGGCCCCATTTACGGATCTGGGGACAAAGTACGTGCTTTTCGTGTTACGTTTCTTTTGTAAGATGCTAATGAAATAGAGTTGTAATTTACTTAAGCGGACGGAAGTTTTACATGGCCCACGTCTTTAAAAAATAATGTATCTTTAAGAGACTATCCGGGGAAGTTCATGGAGGTAGGCCTAGGCCCATTGGGGCTGTACTGCCAAGGAAAAGAAACAAGAGACTATCACTGTATGTAAGCTTTCCTTAATTTTACTCAGTAGTTGTAAAGAGTTCAATTTTCCTGAATTTTAGTAGCGACAGACTATGGGTATTGTTATCGAAAAGCTAATTTTGGTCTTGTTTCACGATGGGGTTTCTGTAGAAACTGTTCAACTTCGCCACGTACAGAAGAGACAATGAGGCTGTAGTAAAAGCAATTGTCTTTAAGGGCGGCCGCACACCAATTGCGTCAAGACAAACATCAAGACACGAGATAAAAGACGCAGTCTTGCTTCATTCGTGATTCGTCAGCATGAGGCTGACCTCACAACATGACTCAGACCGGTGTGCGGCGGTTTTCATAATCTCATTCATTTCAACTGTGCTCCTTTCTTTCCGTCATGTCGCAGACATCGTGTCTTGACTGTTACATGTCTTGACGCATGACGGTGTGCGGCCTACCTTATGCTTATCGGATAAACCACGGTCAGGATTCTATTTCGTTCATCGAACCTTGGCATAGCCAATCCAGCTATCTATGCTCCGATGCTCTGAATTGCGAAACTTAATACATCATTACAATTAATTATTCAGTATTTCCCCATTGGGTCTTCATTCTTGGATCCATGTATATCTTCAAAACTTTGTTTCCAAATATTCTTAATATATGTTCTTTTCCCAAAACAATAGCAATCACGCTTTGCCATAATAAAATCGTATATGATTACTATATGCTTTAATCTGAATAGCTCTGTAAAGCACACGAGACTGAAAGAGTTTCTGAACTGAATAATGTTAAATATATCCTGAGTTTATCCTACTGAGATCAGAAGTACTAAGTACCCTCATAAATTTATGATCTCAATTGAAACATCCTCTAACATCCGGAATCAGAATTCCGTAAGGATACATGAATGTTGCTACACTCGCTCCCGGACATCTCCTCCTTGAGCGGAAGGATTCGTTGACTGACCCACAATGCACAATGACAGCTTTGCTGTCACAATGACTACATGTTGTAACAAACGTTCTCTGAGACGAGTACGCGCAAATAATGGCGCGCAGTTCTACAGAATGTTCCATAAATGTGAAACCATAGGCAACATTGAAGTTTTGACACAGTTCTATAGAACTATATTTGCTACAAACGCCAAACCAGACGCGCCACCATCTGTCCAGTCTAAGAGAATGGCGTGCATTTTTGTAGTGTGATCTCACTAGATGCAGAGACATTTCGCTCTTGAACGAGTTCGGCACTACGTACTTTCACAGAAAATCACATTGGTTTTCGTGTAACCCCACAGGCAGAAGCCGAGAAATGTAAGGTCACGGTACCACTACATTAGCCCCTTCCATCCAATCCACTGTTCAGGGAAATGTTCAAATAGAATTTGTAAGTATTGCGACTTATAGACCAGTTGCCAGCCAACGACTCGGTGCGGAAGTCAATGCGGGCAACAAGAGGACGTCTGTTACTAGACAAAGGATCGGCAAACAAGCCTGAAACAACAGGGACAATAAAGTCAATGTTTTCGTGGGGTCCTCCCCGAGGCTATATAACGGGAAGTTCCAAGAGAACACTTACTTTTTATCAAAAGCTGAGAGAGTTCAGGCGAAGAACAATCTATTTGAGGGAGTTGTCAAGAAATGGGTCGAGTTCTGGAGATGACAGTCTAAGGTGACTGAGAAGAAATAGCAAGAAATGAATTAGACTGTACAAAACAGACTTCATATGTGATTCGAAGTGGCAGTGAGTGTGTTACAAAATCCGTTGCCTGGAAACGATTCGTGAAGACTAAGAATCCTAGAGCGTGGAAAACGGTGAACTGAAAGTATGTAGATCAGCAATAGCGCGGTATTGCTTGTAGTCTCGAGTTGTGTAAACAAGGTGTTAATAAATTCAATCATCGAATGCAGCATCCTTCTTATAAATAACGCGCAAACCCCCTACATGTGACAGTATATTGCTTATGGTTTCATTACAGCACAATCGTTAATCCCGATTTGGTCATTGGATATTTTTAAATTGACCTAATCCTTCCAGCCGCACTATGGCCCTGGGGTCGACTCAGTCTCTAACAGAAATGAGCACCACGAATTAATTAAATAATTTTCCTGGGGAGTAAAGCGCGGCAGGCGCGTAAGGCTGACAAACTTACCGCCATTTTTGAGCCGATTGTCTAGATAATGTGGGACCCTAAATATCTCACAACCCTATGGGCTTTCACGGCCTGTTACAGGGATAGCTTTACTTTATTTTTTGCTTTTACAATCCGTAATACGTAAGTCACAGCCAAGCAGCAAGGAGTGTCAGTCACAGGGGACCAAAACCAGCGTCTAGCAGTGGCATGGTCGTGTTACCGCAGGTCTTGATTCCACCACATTCATCAGGTTCAGTCTTCGAACTCCAACTTCTTTACACACACCGATTCTATAACCGAAGCCCGAGATTCATGTATTCATTACTTGAGTTATTTAAAAGTATCTTTTTGCTACTTACATTAGATAATGTTCAATAATACCAGTAGGATGGTTTGAACAGTGAACTGGAAACAATATAGAAGAAAGCAGTAGCTACGCGTTCTAAGACATGCATTTGGTTGTGAGTACTGAGGAAACACTTGAAATATATCAATCAGAATTATGCAAGCTCCCTTCTAATTCAGAGTAAATCATTTGGGTAGTTTCGTCCAAGGAGTAACTTGTCTTATTTTGGGTGGGGTGGGGGGGGAGGAGCTCAATTCTTATCCTGCCTGAAGAAATTCGTGGTTTTCACCAGTTCTGGCAGCCGAATGCCAGGAAGAGAGCATCCATACAGGCCGCTACTTTTTTCTGCCCAAACTTTTGATGTAACCATACATAATCCCGTTCTCGCCTCATTTGAAACCAAATGAAATCTTCAGCTGATGCCACGTCTTTATACAATTAACTTGCAAGACAACAACAAAAAAAAGAGACTGGGATTCATTACAACGTTTACTGCCAAATTTATTTTGCGTTAAAATTAGGTCTCGAACAAAATTATAATGCGTCAACTCCGTAGGTAAAAGTTGAGTGATTCAAACAAAGAATAGGAAGGAATTTTTACAGCAGGTACGAAAAAGGGAATTCATCAAAAGGAACAGGCAAGCGGCCTAAATACTTTAACGTAGGATGATGAAAAGAAAGGAAGATCGAAAGTTGCTAGTGACTTGATGTTCTTGAAATACAAATAGTGTGACTCACAAATGATTTTAACATGTGGGTCTATAAAACTGTGCATTTAAAATTATCCTTATTAAGCACTCCGTCTCGAAGACTAAATCAAATATATTTAAATTTTTGACAGTATGTTCAACGGAGCTGACGGTGTCCCACAAAATATAGTCAATGGTAGAATGTTTAGCGAACAATGTACTAATGGAAAGAATAATAATTCGAACTGGGGACCTTCCGAACAGAAGTTATGAGCTCTACCACTTAGGCCAAATTCATCGGAATTTGTATGGAGCTCACAAATATTTCTTCAAAATTGTATTTGCTGCAAGATATATCTACTACTAACAATGGCTCTACAGCCCAGTTTTGGCTCTGGCGGCTTCCAAGATATATTTTTGTCTTGTTTAGATTCTAAACTTTAAACAGTTTTATAAGATGAAGATATCAGACTCAAGCCCAAACCGCCACCTTGCTGGGAGACCACAGACTCTCTCATGGTTTATTCCCTTGGCCAAATAATGTCGTTTATGGGCCCCAGACATTCGCCCTTCACTTTTTTCCCATCTGCAACACTCCATGCTCTCACAATCTCACCATGGAATCCACCCAGGGCCACCTGTCAGAGGCAGGTAGTTGAGATTTGCTCTATGACATATCAATCTATTCTTTTTTCACCGGTTCTACAGCACCATTGGGCCCTGGCCCCTGATTTCAGTTTCATGATTATTTTACACATGGTACTACGAATGATCAGCTCGTCGAAAGGCCACTACCTAAACAGAGGACAGCAAAAACACAGAATAAAGACATATGTATACTAAACATCCATGCCTCATGTAGGATTCGAACTCACGATCCCGGCTTCCGAGCGAGCGAAGAAGTACATGCCTTAGATCGCTCGGCTACCGTGGCAGGCAATCAAACAAGGTATTGAGACTAAAAATGCAATGTAATGTAACAAAAGAAAAAATATCTCCAGTTTCAAACCTGTGCATTATTATTATCGATAGGCCTATTATGTGAATACAAAGTATCAGTTACAAATACATATAGACTAAAATCACTTTCTATCGAAGTGGATTCTATTGCACTGCGTCGTATCGCGAAGTAAGAGCGGCTGACAGAAGAAGGCGATATTAATCTGTGCTCCTTAGTTCGAAACTTCGAGGTTACAGACCGCCCCCCCCTCTCCCCACAACACTGCTCTTTTGATAGCTGCATCTGTCAGGTCTTCATTAATTTTATGATAGTTTAACAGTTTAGTGCTTGTGTACCCCAACATTTTAGTTTCTGCTGTGCATTGCTCGAGTTCCCTGTCAAGTGCCCGCACCAGTTTAGTATCTACTGGTCACGAAGAACAAAAGCCAGCTTACAAAACGTAACAATCATCACTCTAAGGTCGGCTTCCTGCCTGATTTATACTGATTTCTTGCTTGGTTTACTATTCGACCCTGACAATGGAGGTGCTATTTTCCTCCGAGACATCGGTTCACTTTCACTACACTACTCGACGTTATATCTCAGAAGACAGAAACCTTCACTTACAATTATGTTCTTCCCTCAAAATAAGAAACAAAATTTCATGCCAATACAAAACAACTGTATAATATTTCGTTCTGTACTTTCTGGTATTCAGTGTCTTGGTAAGCAAATGCGGTGATCACAGTTCTAGAACAGCAGAACAAAGACAAGTTCAGGATTTATTTTCTTCTAATTTCTTCATAACCTCATTTCCTTTTGTTAGTGTTGTTCTCACGTAGCTTGCTTTGAAGCATTTGCAATCGTTTTATTTATAGGTCTAGCACAACAGGTTCCCATCATGCAAGAGAGCTATCAGGTCCTAGAGACACATCTGAATGGCTAGTATAATTAATACTGACATCTTATCGAACTGAATAGTTGGTAGCCGACGCCGAAGATTCAACACTGTCAGTACCAAAGTATGTCACAAAACCCTATCCTGGGGCACAGGAATCTCCTTGAATCCTCAAAATTCAAACTTTAATTTCCGTCGTAAAGTTATTCTTCTTTTCCTTCTCGTGACCTCATTTATTTCACTCCCCTAACAATATAACAGCCTCTGTATGCGGCAGCACTTGTCATGTAACAGCCTCAATTACTTATACATTACATAACTCTTAGGTGTGATGCAAAACATGTTAATGAACCATTTCCTCATAGGAAAAATGGCCGTAAAATGTACTTTGGTTCATACCATTTTGAAGGAGTTAATCCATCTTAACCTACAGAATTATTGGGTTTTTGGACTTTTTCCATCATCCGGTACTCTAAAGAACAGAAAACACGACGTTTCGGAAACTGGATCTGTTTCCGTCCTTTGGTGAAGTGGGAGAAGATTAGCTCGTTCTATGGGGCCCAACTGAGTAGGTGTTTTCTCCCTCCGACACCTCATGACGCAAACAGATCCAGTTTCCGAAACGTCGTGTTTTTTATTCTCTAGAATATCGGACGATGGAAAAAGAACAAAAACCAAGTAATTCTCTTTGTTATACGTCATCCTCAGAACCATTTAGAATCTACCATCTTAATCTGTGTCATAATTTTATATAATTTAATGTTAAATACCTTGCACATTTCTTCAAAATTATATTTGTAACAACTTAGAACAAATACTCCTTTCACAGTTGTGCATTCGGCAACAGTTAGAACATGCGAGGAGGAACAAGAACTAAATATAATTAAATGAACACCTAACACTCTAGTTCTAAGCTCATGATTCGGTGCTAGTCAATTCCGACTTACTTCTTTAATCAATTTTTCTTCAATATTACTTATAGTCGAGGGTCAATAAATGTCGGCTGTCTCAGTTCACCAGTGAGACAAAAGTTCTACTGGCAAGACACATCTCATCAAGAGATACCCCGTCTATCCAGCAGCTGTGTTTATTTCACACCACCCTAATTACCATCACATAATATAGGCATGCATGACACATAGAATATTTATTTTCCTTCATATTACATAATTTGCACGCAAGTTAAAACTTACTCTTAAATATATTCTTCGAAACCTTTAGCGAAAGTAAAAGAGAGGACAGGAGTTAATATAAAAACAATAATTCAAAGGTTGTTCCACTCGTCGGACTCGATTTTGGACTCATGATGGACGAGCAGTCAAGTGTGTTTCCTGAGCCCTGCATTCAATTATTATTAACGTTTATTTATCGCAAATCATTTACTTTACTTTTGAAATACACACACTAATTTTCAGGACTGGCCGGTCACGGTAGCCAAGCGGTCTAATGCATGTACTGTCTTCGCTCGCTTGGAAACCGGGATCGTGGTTTGGAATCCCACTCAGGGCATAGGCGTTTAGTTTGTGTGTGTGCGGTTTTCTGAGTTTGTGTACAGGTAGAGGCCTTGCGACGAGCTGATCAACCGCCCAAGGAGTCCTACCGATTGTGTAAGATCTAGAAAAACCGAAGTGAACGGAGAAGTTCACGGAGGTAGGCCTAGGCCCACTGGGGCTGTAGTGCCAAGGGGAAAAAAAAATCAGGACTATCTCAGATATCTCCATGAATCCTTTCCATTCTACAATTACAAACTAATTAGAGAGGAACGCAAAATGAGCTGTGTAGTTAACGTTGAGTTTAAATGTCTAAGGAATACGTTTCTCTCGTTGCTCTTCAGTGCGCACAATTTGCGTCTCAACGTACTGTAGCAACCAAAGATGTGACTGGTAGTGCCTAATTTTAATTTAAGTATTCTTACTATTTTCGCTGCAGCTAGAAAAAATTCACTGAGAATCAAACATCACAGGTAGTTATTACATGACATGATCTTGGAGGTGGTCAAAACTGTCCCAGGATTATGGGGATTGCTACTGATGAGAGTAAGCGAGAGGTTTTAGTGCAGAGGTGTGAGAGAGTCTGAGGGAATTAGAGGATGTGGGGGAGGGAGTTGTGGTTGTGTTAATGGGTCCTGAGACGACCATTAAACCGTTTCGAGCAGAGCACCAGCGCTTTCTGCTTCACTGTCTAGGAAACTACGTACATAGTATAAGATTTTAGGGCAAGAAGGACCTAAAATTATATGCTAATGTCGTCATATTTCTTTCTGTTATTGCGCAAAAAAATCGTAATTTTAGTTTGATAACTAGCAAATATAAGGTAGGAAAATGCTAATACAAATGGAACGTTAAACTTCCAAGCCGAACCTAGGTCTTCTATCTGCAGGTAATGTGGAGCTCATACCAAAATATGGCATAGATTGAATATATCATTTTACAGAAATTTTTAAAATCGCCTTCTTATGAAAATTGCCTCTGCCCCGGGTCCTTTCAGAGGTACACGCCTTGTAAAAAGGAGCAATCCTAATTAAAAAGACACAGCTTTTGCAGTAACTGCACTAATCAACCAATATAAATTATTAACTCCTTAATGTGGGAATAGCGTTTTAGTCAATCTGACACAAATAGGTCTCTGCTAATAATGCTGTGTTAGACAAACCAAATGTTTTATCTACAAGGATAATAGGATAATCTCTTCTGATTCACCATTATCATCCACATAGTTTACATCCTCTATTTTCTTTTTTATTCTGTCTTAAATTGTTTTTATTATAATTTTATGGCAATTTCCTTTACGTGTATAGGTTAAAGTAAGCGTGTGAGGTCGTAATTGGAATATTTCATAGCTGTTACCATATGGTGGATTTCGGTAATATTCATTACCAAACGTTTACAAGGAAATCTGTCGAACGAATATGTTCTTACTTACTGGGCAATTGATAATATATGTGAAGAAGTATATATCCAAAAAGAAACGATTTAGCTCAAAATAGTTGGATTCCAATAAACATCTGGGGAGGTAACTGAGGCAACGGGTGTCCCGTTATAATTAAGGCTCTAAATTAATTTTATTAAATTAGTTAAATATACACCAAATCTAGAAGCATTTGTGAGCGAAGTTGTAGATATTAATCAGATATACAGAGTGATTCTAAATTGTTGTCTCGATTTCCGTGTACTATAATTTTAAAAGCAAAATAAAACTGCTTATTCTGTAAACAGTTTTCTTTTATATTCCCGGTTTCAAAATTGTAGGCAACGAACACCCCCTAATAATTTAGAATCAGCCTGTATATATACATATATAATCATCTAGATAAAGTCATACGCAAAGCCGCAGCATAATGTTTTCTTCCGCAGAATAGAGTGTAAAATAATATCTGAAAGCGCTCAAATATTAAGAAGTTGTTCATAAATTAAGAATATAATTCATAAGAATATTATCATTTCTTGTATTAATAATTAAGCTGTCTGTTCACTGAAAACAAAATAAACACTTATTCGGTGAATTATATTATATGCTTCCTCTGTTCCACAACAAGAGAAGAACTGGCTAAGGTGCATTTCAAGCAATGACGAGTATACTCGTATTATAAAGAGGAAATGCTTTAAATGCCGTGATGTGGGAGAATATACGCTTATGTCCGCATACTTTCGATCTGCTGAAGTGACAGTCTGAACAGTGTCTGAACAGACACTGAGGTGAAATTACAATACAAAGATTCTATCACTGCACGTGACGCCGTCGGAAATTCGATCCGCATAGCTCAAGAATAAAATTATCTGAGCTGTCAACGATGCCAATTAATAAAATAAGAGTTCCCTGAACATGAGTCTTCGATTGAAATTCAGTTGTCACGTAGTACGACGGACTATAGGCGGAGTTTGGATAATTAGTTTTATTGAGAACTTACAAGTCGTAACTAGAAATAACTATATAACACTTGCGGTGATTTCCACAATTTACAAATCACTACACGCTGTCTTCTCCAACCTGCAGTGTCTTCATTAGACATTTCCTGGTAACGGATTTTAACACATCCCGCTTACGTCTTTACCATCTGGTACATATCTCACAACTGAACTGAGCTCTAAACTTGTCCCATTGCTAACCTTCAGGTACGGACGACGTAGAAAACAGCTCTGTTATATAGGCGCGTTTACCACACCGTTGCGTAGCAATTGTCATGGTGCAGATCACAGAAAACACGGCTTCCAACAGTTCTTCTTTCTTTGCGTTCATTGCCACAGGAATATGTTTGCCTAACAGTTGCCTAGAAACGGTCTACACGCTACAATATATTCATTAGGCCCAATGTGAAATATCGCAGGAGGTATTTCTTGCGTGACAGTAATATACCAATTAATCGATTAGTATAGCCGATTATAAGGTCTCATTAGCAGTCATGTTCGTCTGGGCTAACGGCCTAAGATTTCCTGTATCTGCCTTGGGCAACTCGGACAATGGAATCGAGAGTCCAAACCTCGCCCTGGTATTATTCAGTCCCTTTCTAGATTGACACGTTGTCATAATCTCACCTTTATCCAAGGAGTTTCGTTGCTCTTCTGAGAAAGATATAAAAATCTGTAAAATATGGGAGACAAGGCTCGAACAGATCTAGAGCTCCGAAGGCTGGTATCCAGGTATTCATATCACGTAAGGAAAACTGAACCGAACTTCTGAATATGTGTCGGGAATATTCAGGAGGCGAAATATTTTATGCAATCAAAATTGTGGCGAAGTATGCAAAAATATGCCATCACCCCACTCTCAGTTAGAATGTCATCCAAATTCAGCTTGACATAAGGGTAAGTGAGGGCACGGAGTGAGGTATTTCGGAGTTCCCGGGGTTAATCTGTTTGAGGCTAATTTATAAACTATTGGAACTCAGCTATGATACAAGTCGGAAGGTCGCGGTTTCGAGTCCCGATGAGGTGGATTTTTTCAATTGACCTAATCCTTCCAGCCGCACTATGGCCCTGGGGTCTACTCAGCCTCTAACAGAAATGAGTACCAGGAATTAATTAAATAATTTTCCTGGGGAGTCAAGCGCAGCCGGCGCGTAAAGCAGATAACCTTACCGCCATCTGTGAGCCGATTGTCTAGATAATGTGTCACCCTCAACGTCTCACAACCACATGGGCCTTCAAGGCCTGGTACAGGGATAGCTTTATTTATTTATTTATTTTTTTTTTACTTTACATACTGGAACTCACGAATACACTACCAAAATGTCCACCTCAAGAATAGAAGCAATTTCATTCAGAAGGATGTAAAATTATTTTAGGTGACCAAACTAATGAACACGTGAGATATTACAATTATTCAGCTTGTAATAAATACTATGAGAGATACGAGTATAATGATGTCAATAACATACACACTACAATGGAACTAGGAAAGGTACATTGCAAGCAACATTTGGTAAATTATTATATAGCATTAGTCAAAGCCACAGCTTTTAAGAGTACTTAGTTGTAACAAAAGAACAAATGAAATGACAGAAGACGGCAGAATGCCTTTATTCGGAGCAGTCGCAAAACGCAGAATAACAAAACAGAAATGAAGAACCAGGCATAGCAGACGTCAGCACACATAAAGGAAAAATAAATCATTCGGAAGGCCGCACCATAGCTCAAGCGGTTAGTCGCTAGCTTCCCACCGCAGCGGCCCGGGTTCGATTCCGGGTCTGGTCAAGTGGGATTTGTCGTGAACAAAGTGGCGCTGAGGCGGGTTTTCTTCAAGTACTTCGGTTTCCCTTGTCAATCTTCATTCCACCAAATTCTCCATCATCATATTCACCCGGGGAAAATAAATAGGCCAATCAGAGGCCGCCGTGCCGAATGGACCGACCCGGACTCCAACCCCATTAAGCGAATCGTTTGGAAGTTATGCTTGAGAAGAAAATCTCACAGCTGTTTCATCGATACACAACGAAAGGCATAATACACCAAGGAAGCGTGACAAATTTGGAAAAGTTTTCATCGTCATAGCTACAACAGGTCAAGTGTTTAATCGGTGGTTATGATTATGATGATTTTAGTTCCTCCCTCACAAACGGAGTCCGGTCTTCTCCAATAACGTATGAACCAGCTGCCCGATTTTCATTAAACTCGGTGTATGAATCAAACCAAAGGAGAAAACCCAGAACCTCAGCATCTACTGTCGTGCTATGTGACTATCCTATGCAACCATAACGCATTCGAGACTGAACCTCGGAATATACATTTAAATGACATTGACGGGATATAAAAAGAAAGTAGATGGCTGATGGAAAGTGCTGGAAGTGCCTTGGTTCAAGATTTAACCCAGGTATCCGTTATCCGGGTTAAAATATTGCGTGGTTGTCCTCAGCCCCTTAAATATTGTGACGTATTGCGCTATATATGATGCCCCCCCCCCCGCCCCGCCAACCGTGACTCGCCGAGCGGGGCCGAAGTTAGCCGAGTCCCAGCATCCTGGTAGGTATGCAACGCGAGTCAACAGCGGTGACGTCACCAAAGGATACCGCGGTTGCTAGGCTGCAGTAAACAATTCCGGACAGAGTTGCTAGCAACACGGCACCACACAACAATGGTGCCTGTTACGTGACTGTTTTCTGAGTTGTCCGGAACGAGGCTAGACCCGGCGCAGCGAAGACTATTCACAGTTAGTTCCGAGTTAGTTCCGAGCAAGCCTACGACTTGGTGTGTGATCAACAGTTCTCAAGGCAGCAGTTACGAGTTACGGACGCGTGTGCAAGAATCAGTGATAGTTCGTGATAACCGAGTAACAATTGGGAGTGTGTGATACAGTTGCACTTGTATACCTCCCGCGTTATAAAAACGTGTCTACTGATAATAGAGTGATCTGATTTGCGGATAGGGTTATAAATTGTGAAACCCCGCGACATTGTTATAATTAATTGTAGCCGTTACTTGTAGGTTGTTGAATAAACCAATTAACAATCTCTACGGCGTCTTCAGTAACAAAACACGTTACAATATGAATTCCATGACTCTGGCAAATCACTGTTTGCACTATCTTCGTATCTTAGTCTTCACTTCGAACCTCCTGCATTTCTGTTTGACAAGGAAGGCATTCGCCCCGTCAATTGAACTGGCTTTACAGACACATGCAGCTCCGAGAGCGAAGTACCTACTTCAAAATCTTGTAGAAGAATGATTAATAATCTAGTCTGGATAGTGTAACAGAAAAGTGCAGCCATAAGCTTCATAATGTCACTGTAAATCAATCAGTCCGGGACAATATTGCGCAAAATTTTGTAGCTGACTGTTTCTAAGTTTCTCTGGACGCTAAGTGACATGAATACGAAACCGAATTTAAAAGAAAGTTAAGGACCAGATTCTACCATCACAGAAGCGAGAAGATAGAAAATCACTGAACTCGCAGCATGCAGGTAGACTGCCTATCAATTTTCTTTATATGAATATAAACATAGAATACTTTTACCATGGGCTTAAATTTTCAAATGTTATTTGATTTCCGAGAAAGTTCCAAGGAGCGCACCTCTACACGCTCAGTTTCTTACACGGTTCTAATTGCGCAATTAAAACTGAGGAGAAACACCGCGCAGTCCTAAATTTTTCAGTTTGCTTGACACACATGTACAAAAAGCTCAGGGAATTTTACTCACTTCGCTATGAATACTAACCAATATTAAATTGTAGCGTCAATCTGCGTTCCCCACTTGTGATAACGGGTTCCGGGGGCAGTGGAACACCAGGAACCATAGATTTAAATTGTATTTTACGAACTGGAGCCTTGACGAAAATCCTCTTCGTCCACGACACGAGAGCATTCACTTGAGGAAATCTTGATCTCACTTCCTTAGTCACTCTAGGCAGTGCATGAGCTAGGAAAGTAACGTGCACCAATTTCGCATAAAACGACTTTATTGACTTGCCTGCTTTTACAGTATATGGGGCTGCATCAGTCACAAAAAGCAAGACGTCATCGTGTCGTATATCCTCTGGACACAGTAGAACCATCGACCTGTCGAAGAGTTTACAAATTGAGAAATGATTAACGGATTCTAGCACCTCACTCGTAAGCAGAAACACTTCACCTGGTCCGCCAATTTCCAAGGTTCCAATGATTACGTTTGCCACGTAGCGAGCCTCCGTATCGCAGGTCTCATCCATAGAAACGAAAATAATCTTCCCATGCATTTATTTCTAATTATTTCCAGGATATTGTTACAGCACTTGGAAAGGTAGTTTTTCCTGAGGATGGTTATCCGGGATAGAACGACCACAACTCACTTCCAGAAAAAAAATTCAGTTTTTCATCTTTCAGGGGCCCAAAACGAAATATTTGCGGACACCAGAGCATCACACAGATCTGTGAAAAGATCCGACAACTTATTTCCGCCTTCAGATGAACATGTTGCAGTAACATTTGCACAAATTTCTGTTTGTTCGAAATTTGCACTGCTCGTATATGCTTGTTGCGGCCGATATGTTGTTGTACCGTGAAACATTTTTCTGCGCCTAATTTTGTGTCACACATCTTACAGTATAATATGTTAACGTCAGTTGAAAACATAGCATCTCCAAATTCAGATACAGTCTGCTTTAAAGGACATGATTTAGATGGCTTTGCTTTAGGCATCGCGATAAAATGAATCACTCTAGCGCAACATAGAACTGAACTTTTCACACTGAGAACCTTTCGTCAACTGTATCTTTGTCTGTACGGACAAGGGTGAGAAACTGAAGACAGACAAAGATTTATTGAGCAACAATTTGTCATAAAAAGCGAGAGATTCCGACTAGAAATATTTGTAATTAAGAAAATTCATTTGGAAAGAGCCGCAGTGTGGGTGACCACTGTCATACCCTGCTGCAAGCTTAAAATATTTTATGATATGTAATGTCAGCACTTTCTGCAAAACGAACCGAAAGGACGGGACAGGATTACAACTTATTATTGCATTCTGTGGTATCAGGTTTTTGGGGTGAAGCTGCAGGCTGCCTTTGTAGAGGCAGGAGAAAGAGAAAGAGAAAGAACACTTTACTTGCATATTATTCACATTTCTGAAAACGTGTGAAGAAAAATTCCCTAAAATGGCTGAAATGACAAAAATGCCCTTAAAAGTCCAAAACATTTACCGAAAAATTACCCCCAACCCTAAAGAATTACCTAAAAACTTAAAAATGACGAAAATGGCAAAAAAATACCTATAAAAGTTACATTTATGAAACCAGCACCTCATCTCCGGGATTTATGTATTTACGGGCATCGAATAGGATGCAAGGAAAAAAAGATGACATGTCATCAAAATGCGGGCCTTGCTTATAACTGACAAAACAATGAAATAAAATATTTATTGTTTCCGTCAACACAACAATACTTTAAGAGGTGTACAAACTAATATTTATGTTAAAGTCATAAATCTTAAAGACACGACATGTTTCGACCCTTATTGGGTCATCAGCAGGTGTCGGTTAAGGTTAAGGTGCTGAACTTCCACCCAACATGGATCCATATTATGAGTTGTCTATATACTATACAATATCACACTTGTAACAAAGCGCACAGGGTTATGTACTAATTGAACAAAGACAACTGTGACAAGAAAATTTCTGACTAAAATGTGCAAAAATACAACAGAAATCAAGAACATAACTGAGTTAATTCCCTGAGAATAGCCCTATGCGGCTCAATTACAACTGAGCGGATAGCATATTAACCAGACTTTATTCCGTCTGCAAAATTGAACTGAACACTCCACAAATTTCTCCCCACATATTCAGTTCTAACCGTGCATTTTTGGACTGCACAGTTAGAGCTGTGTAAAAAACTGATTGTATGAGGGAAGACATTAAACTTTCTGAAGTCTGAGAGTGACTCGGTAGTATGTCAACCTAATGAAGACTGAATTAGTCCACTACAGTCCCACAGGCGATAGGCCTATAACAAATCACGACTTAGGTGGAATCGATATTCAACTAACGGAAGTTCTTAGCTGAAGAGCTAGTTGGATATGTGTTCCTGCTCTCTGTTGGATAGACTGATGTCATATCACATTTCAATTGCATTAAATTAGCACAATTTCTTCGCGCTGTAGTCTCTGGTTAATGCTAGCTCTGTGAGATATGATATTCCCACAGGAGTGATTATGAATATTACTGTCTTCCGGGACGTGATGATATGTAGTTTGGTAGATAGGTACTGACGATTCGGTGGACTGTTGGTAGATATCTATCAGTAAATATGGCGTTATGCTCCAGAAGACAATAATCGTAATTGCAAAATTTCTTCCTCTCCACAACGAACAAAATAGCCAAAGGACCCTCTAAGCCTCTTATTCAGAGCAGGTTTTCCGCTGGAGTAAATGGGGCTGGAGCTTAAAACTTACTAAGCCCATCAACCTAGTGCGAAATTTAAGAAGTTATGAAGGTTTAAGTAGTACGTCGTCATATGATTGTGTGTTTTAGCTTTAACTGTTCAACCAGGAAACCATTTGAAGAATTCAAACCCTGCAGTAAAACAATATAAGTTTCACGCTGCAGCGGACTTAGTTCTGGTCTCTTACTTAAAAATCTTGTCACTTTACATTAGGGTCAGTTAATCTCAATGACATCTCCAATATTGATGCATTTTTATGCGCACCGAATATGGAGCCTACAGAGAGAGGGATTCGTTATTCTCTCTGTTTCTCTCTCTTCTTTGGATGGGGGTTTCCATGTAAGACATAGATTTATTGGAAACTCGTACGAATGTGGACAGAATAAGAATCACATGACCGAAGTGGCATTGCTTGAAAATGTCGGGAATTCCGCTTAGAAAAACTGGGAGGTTCCTCCGCTGGGTGAGATGGTATCGCGGAGAATTCTCCGATATATTGGCAGCTCCAGAATTCTGGCTACACGCTCTGCAAGACAGAAGAAGGCGAGATATTGAAGAGCCGTTCTGTAAACCCGGCTACATATCGAGTTATCTAGTATTTGTATGAGAGTGCTTCCTCGTTTGTAGAACAGAAGTTTACACACTGGGAAAATTAAGATGGAAAGTAGAAAACTGCATGGTTCGGTTACATGCAGAGAAGAATTATGTGTGCAATAAAAGGGAAAGCAAATAATAATCACAATTTAAGTTGTACAAAGGAATATCAACGCCAATATATGTAAGGGAAGGAAAGTAGGTTGAAAAAAAATGAAATTTACCTTGGCGCTTGTCATTTTAATCCTCAAGAACCTCTGAAAATCGTTCTGTAATTATCATCAGACCGTTAAGATTTGTGAAATTCAACAACGTGAATAAGTTCCGTTTTTACGTTGTCTGTCAAAATATGTGGAATTTAGGGTCTTGAAACTCTGATACAACAGAATTGAGGTTTTCACGGCGGTGACTATGAAGAATGCCCTCTTCTGGAATGTGGCGCCGTGTAGATCTTGTGTGAACCGACGTTTTGGAGGAACGTATCGCCTCCATCTTCATGGTAGAAAAATCCGAGAGCGAGGAACCAGCGTGAGCAGGTGGCTGCAGATCTACACGACGCCACATCCCAGAAGACGACATTCTTCTGATATAACTTCTTTCAAGAAAAGACGAATTAGTCCGCCAGGACTAAGGTGACCTGAGAACAAGTCCATGCAATGGCCTTTTAGCTTACTGACACTGAAAGGAATTCTAAAATTACGGAACTCATCTGGTTACTGATATTACAGGTACCGAACACTTAAAAATAAGAATGGTTGTCCCATTAAAGTGTTACACACTTCTGGCAGAGTGTGTTGTTGAAACCTCAAGTACTGGAAAGAAATAGGCTCTATCTAACATATGTATATGCTGACTGGTATGTGTTCTTTCTCTGATGTGCATAAAATGAACCCATGTACACGTATGTACATTGTCTGCCTCCCTCTCTGTCTGTCTGTCTGTCCGACGTCCGCGTGCTTAGAACCCAGAATCACTGAATGCATCTTGATAAATTCAATATAACTATTACATCACTGTAGGCTACACCAAGCCTGTAACTGTTAATTTCCTGCACCCTGTAATTATACGTAGGTAAGTCAAAAATTATCCGCACTCTTGTTTTTCCAATCCATATATACAAAAGTAGGGGTTGAACAAGTACTTCATTTTTCTACATAGTCTCCTCCCTTTTCGATGCACTTGGTCCAGCGGTCAAAAAGCTTGCGTATTCCCTCTACGAAGAAGGTTTTCGGTTGGTTGCGCAACAATTTATGCACTGCTTCCCCCACTTCTTTGTCCGTAGAAAATCAAAAACCTTGTAAAACATCTTTGAGCGGTCCAAAGAGATGATA
>NW_019720163.1:831407-834797 GCF_002891405.2 Cryptotermes secundus
TTTGCGATCCCGGGTGTTTCCACGCCATAATCTGGCATTTGGATTCTGGCTCATAGTGATGAATCCACATATGAATTTCAGCCCCTGACACACCTTCCAATCAGAGAAATCCGATCACTGTTCTTTGTTAATCACTGGTGCACACTGCTAGCAGAGCGGCCATGTTTACACTGTCACAGCGTCAAGGAAAATGATGCGATCAAGGTAAAACTTGGATCACGTGACCACAGTAGTACAAATTCTAACAATATATGCGTAGGAGGCAGTGTGACAAAGCTAAAGATATTTTATGGAGAAAGTGCGGATAATTTCTGACTTACCCTCGTAACTTGTTGGAAGCACGGAACTGAAAGACGGGAACCACATTAGAGCCACTTCCGAACCCCTGTATCTATAGTAACCAACAGTAGCTATAGCAACCACAAGAACAAAGTAATTATACTAACTGAAACTCTCCTATTTTATTTTATTGCTAGTGGGGTGGGACTAAGTCCCTTGTACTGCGGCCACTTCTGGCCTATTGTACCAGCCCCGGATGATAGGTGAGGGTGACTGTGGAGCAATTGGTGGAATGAAGATTGGCGGGGGAAACCGAAGTACTCGGAGAAAACCCGCTCCCGCGCCACTTTGTCCACCACAATCCCACTTGACCAGACCCGGGATGGAACCCGGGCCGCCGCGGTGGGAAGCCAGCGACTAACCGCTTGAGCTATGGCGCGGCCCTCGTCCTGAATCTTGTCATGCAGTCTTTACAAGGAAAGTAATCACTACTTCCATCGCTGGTTCAACTTAATTCCTCTTCGATTACATACACAACCTCAAATATTCTTCCCTTCCAACAGTTAAGGTACTTTTCTGATTTGCTTAATTGAAAGTGAAACTGAACTGTTGCGTAATAAGACGCGCAGAGAACTGTATGATACTCAATTCGCACAATAATGCGGTAATTGGCGATCGTGTCACCTACTGTCATATCATATTTTTTTTATTTATTTTTTTTTTAGATTTGGTGGAGTTGAGACGCCATACAACAAAGATCTCCTTCCCCACCACGAAGAATGTATATCTTAGTGTTGCATCCTGTTTGTGGTGCTAACAATCCACAACATATTTTGGCACAGGCAGGCCATCATCAGGTGTTTCTTGAGGAAATAAACAAATGGTGATGGGCTATATGTTTTATACTAGCACTGTAGTTTTATATGTAACCCATCACCATTTGTGTATCTCCTCAAGAAACACCTTAAGATGGCCTATTTGGGCCGAAACATTTTGCAAACTGATAAATAAGAAACATGTTTATGTGATAGTAACCTCTCCCTTTTTATGTGGAACTGTATTCTTGAGAAAGTACCAAATTGGGTAAAAACATGGAAACTAACACCTCAAGAAAAAGTAGACAGAAATGCGAGCGTTCATTCTGATTATCTTTCTTGAGTGGTGCGCAGTAAAAGAAAAGAAGAAAAATGGAAGGTTAAACCATGTAACCCGCGTAGTAATTTTATAGAATCCTACAATGCATCACGGCATCGTGGGTAAGGCATTGCTGGAGTACCCAACATCAAAGTTCCTCAGTTTTTCCTACCATTCATTCCGGTATCTTTTCCATCGCCAGGTTTCTTTTTGCTGCGTGTCCTATTATACTGACTAATTCTATTAGATCGAGAACCATTAAAAAGTTAAAGCTGTCCCTGTGCTTAACTAATTAAGCAATATGCCATGAAGACGCATGGGGAAGTAGATGTACAGATCCACATATTCTTGACCTCGACACTAGTTGGAAGTGAGTGGTCAGCTTCATGCCCCGGCCGCTTAAGAGACTGGGTGGGCCCCAGACCTGGTTTGGACAACGTGAAGAGGAAAATAAATCTTGCCCCTAAAGGGACTCCAACTCTTACCCCTCGGCTGTCCAGCATGTACCCAGTCGCTATACCGACTGCACTAACCAGGCTCCCAAGAGACCCAATATGCACAAATAGCCGGCGTGTAGGGCTGACAACCTTACCGCCATCTTTGAGCCGATTGTCTAGACAATGTGACACCCTCAAAGTCTCACAACCCTATGGGCCTTCACGGCCTGGTACGGGGATAGCTTTACTTTTTTTTACTTACTTTAACATTGTCTGTCCGTAACCATGCTAGTTTTATCATTCTGTCACCACAGGTTTCCATCATTTGATTCCCTCTTCATGAGACATCGAGCTAGTAATTGGTAATTTCCTTGTAGACTTTGTATTTTATTTCATTGGAAATCACTGCATGCAATTTATGTTTCCATGCCATTGTAAAAATGTGAAGTGTAATTTAATTTATAAATTATCTTCATACTGTATTTCATGTGAAGTGCTCACAACAGTGACTGTGAAGAATACAGTACATAAGGTTGCAATGGTGTGTAGTTCGGAGAATCACCAGCGTTTTGAAGGAATATGTCACCTCCATCTTCTGGGTTAAAGAGTAAGCAAGAAACCAACAAGAAGCAGGTGGCAACTGTCAGGCAGGTGATTTCTTGCTTGAGTTATTCTTTGACGTATAAGATGGAGGCAATATGCTTCTTCAGAATGTTGGCTTGTCTCCATATCACACAACATTAGAACCCCAAAACCATACTACTCTTATCTTCATACTGGTTAGTCATGACATTGAACAGTATTGTATTAAAATAATCATTAAGTAGGAGATAAGGCAAACACTGTTGTCTCAGATCTGGTTTCAATATTCATGCCAGGCTCTCTTTTTGTATTTTATTTTTGAATACACTGAAATGAATTTATGACAGGATTTGTTTTCCCAAACTAGGCTTTTGAGGGAGAGAAGAATTGTTGAGCTTATACTTAACTCACTATCAAAGTGACATGACAGGTGCTCAACTTACTTGATGTATATCTATCAGATAATATTGTGACATGTTGACCCCCACCTCCCCAGCGGTACGTGGCGGTAACGTAACGCTCGCGTTCTTACGGTAACAGGCGAGTTCCCGCCCCGCCACTCCCCTCCGCGGTGACGTCACCGAGGGATATCGCGGTCGCTAGGCAACGCGAGTCAACAGCGGCGACGTTACGATAGTAACAGCGGTTACTTCCGCTAGCATTACACAGCAACACAGCAACACAGCGCCAGGCAAAAAGGGTGCCTATTACGTGGCCGTTTTCCCGTACTGTCCGATCGAGGCTACATACGGAGCAGCGAAGGCTATTCACAGTCAGTTCTAGTGTGGCTACCGCAGCGTTGTACTGAGTCAGTCAGCGAGTCCTGGACCTATCGTCGAGTTAGCCAGCAACCAGTCAGTTGTATTGTGGCATTGGGAGTGTACTATTTGTGATACTGCAGATAGCAGTAATCGTCAGATTGTAATTTGGGTGATTGTAAGAGCGAATGTGAAATAAA
>NW_019720163.1:835509-836294 GCF_002891405.2 Cryptotermes secundus
ACATTTTGTAGCAGTTTCACTTAAAAATGAAATAAAGTAGAAATAATTCTTATATTGGAATGATGCTTGGTTAAATCATGGTTTAGATTTTGTAAGGTTTTTTTAGTACTGCTAATAATCCTGAAGCTGACAGTGAAGGGAAAAATTAAATCGTGTTTTAGTGTAATGTATGTGAGTGTATTGTACCAACTTTCAGAACATCATAAGTCACAAAGCCATGCTACACTGTTACTAAGCAGTACCATAATCGGTTTTCCTTCTTTTCTACTTTTTCCTTTTGCTGATATTTGGACTCAGTTTTTTTCCATTCTCAGAAGTAGAGTTTGAATCAAATTATATAAACAGACAGCAATAAATGTTGAAGCCCACTAGTTTTAATCAACTTCTTTTTTCTCTCTATTTCTGTATTAAATAAATCCCATTTATTTAGAGTAATTTTACATTTGTTCTCTCTGTCTGTTCTCAGTACCAAAGACAGTTTCTGATAAAGATGACTTTCTGCTAGACTTTTCCATGTAGTGAATTTTGTAAATTTATGACAGGTTTCCTTTTGAGGAAATTTTGTAAAACAAAATGCCTGGTTCTATCCCTAATCTATATATTGATGAAGCGGACTTCAGCCGAAATAGTTACCAAAAACCTTCATGTCAGGTTTCAAGATTGGGCATTCTGATTTCAAAACTGGCAATAGCTGCCTGTTCATTGATTCTGATCTCTCTCAAGCTATGGAATTGGTTTATAATCTGAATTACCCCATGTGTTCTGCTTTACTGAACACCATCTAA
>NW_019720164.1:0-11227 GCF_002891405.2 Cryptotermes secundus
AAAAATATAATCCCATTTAAAAGTTTATTGTAAGGAACAGTAAATAAAAGTGTGACAACATGTATATGGCTGTAGTTAAGATTTAATGTTACTTACAAAATTTTACTTTACAATTAGATTGTGTTATGGGAGATGATATACCACATTTGCTCATGTAATGAATATATTTTCATACATTTAAAAGCATAGAATCCTGTTTTAGCCAGGGTCCATGATTAGCCTAGACTGAGTCTTGTATTCCAGTTAAAGTTACTGGGATGTAATAGGGCTGCACTGGATGGCATGTAGTTGTAGCCGGTAGTGTGGAATGTGTAGTTCTCACTAGTATTGTGGTATACCGTAGCTGTAGTTATTGCTGTGGTATCCTGTAATTAATAATTGGAGATGCTAGTAGACCTTGAGACTGGGTTATATCCTGACATCTGAGAAATGGAATTTAGTGTAAGTCTGAGAACCTAGCTACCAGTGTACATCAGCAAAGCATAACCATTGACACACAAGTACTGGGACTGCGTTCTTCATTTCACATTATCCATGTTTTTTTTTTTTTTATTGCTAGTGGGGTGGGACTAAGTCCCTTGTACTGCGGCCACTTCTGGCCTATTGTACCAGCCCCAGATGATATGTGAGGGTGATTATAGAGCAATTGGTGGAATGAAGATTGGCAGGGCAAACCAAAGTACTCGGAGAAAACCTGCCCCAGTGCCATTATGTCCACCACAAGTCCCACTTGAACAGACCCAGGATCGAACTCGGGCCGCCGTGGTGGGAAGCCAGCGACTAACCACTTGAGCTATGACGTGACCCCATTATCCATGTTAAATGATGCTGATCATGACCAAATGCATGAAGAGAACACCTGATCTCCAGATTCATTAGAATGGAAGCAGACATTTCTGTGAAGCACTGGTCATCGATTGCACACTGACATGGGGGTTTGTCCAAGGAGGTTTTGTTTGTAGGAATTGAGATGGGTTGCAGGCGTGTTGGAAGTTGAACACATGAATCCGTGGTTTTGTTGTCTTCTGCTGCATGCAGTCTTTCTGGACCAGTGTGGCAAGACATTGAATTATTTGTTTTTATGCATTTAACGAAATGTGGTAACAGCAGTTCAGTCTAGTATCTCATGGATGTATGGTGCTGTTTGTTAAAATGTTTCTGTCCAGATATGCCTATGCATAACTTGGTGCCCAAGTTGCAATGACACTGACATGAAAGGTAAGTGAAATATATGGAATTCTTATTTGGAGGTCAGTCTTTGCTGTAAGGATGCATGTACTATTATGTACCATTTGGATTGAAATAAGGCTTAAAGCCCATGTTGGACTCTACCTCATCCCAGTTTTCACCCTGTGTATTTTGTAATAGTTTCTGGACTTCTGTTGATTATCTGTGCGTGAAGTTTGTTCCTTGTGTTTTTGTCATTAATGTGTAATGTACTGTTTTATAGGATTTGGTTTGTTTTCAGACTCCTCTTAAGTTAAATCCTGTCCTCGTAATCATTTTCAAATTGGTTCTGTATACTTCCCCCCAGAATTTGTTATCATTTCACCATCTCTTCATATTTGTGTGCACTTTGGGTTTGCAGCATTAAAATTTGTAATGGGCTGTCAGCTGTAGCAGCATAGCAATGTCAGGCAATGAGTTGAGTGAATATACTGAGATTATACTTCGAGGAGACTTCGTCTGAGGCTACTAAAATCAGAATAGAATTATCTATTTCGGTTGTGATCAGCATAAGAGTCCATTTTAATGAAGTGGATTTGCAATAAGAACTGTAATATTTTTAAGACCTATATTTATATATTCTATATGGCGTAATAAAACATGTTGTTAGTAGATTCCAGAGAATTGCATCCATGAAGATCTTATAATATAATATTAATCTTATTAATCTAATAATAGTTTTTTCTGTCATCATCATCAATAGATAAAACATGTTTTCGCCCACTCAAACACTCGGATTGTAAGTCCGAATCCCCCTTGTGGCATGAATGTCTGTAATTGTAATTGCAATTGTAATTGTAATTTATTTTGAGTTCCAGATGATCCAATAAAACTGGTTACAAACCATAGGATATAGAATATGTCAAATATTAATTAAAATATGTCAAGATTAGGAGAAGAACATAAAAGTACAATACAATCATAAGTACAGATCAGGTTCAAGTTGAGCTCAAGTAAATAATTAGAACATGTCAAAATTATAAAGCAATAAAATAAATAATATAAAAGACAGTAAGTATTATTGTANTATATTATACAGACAGATTATACAGATAATGGAGGCCTTGGTAGGAACAGAGTTTTTGGTTATAAATTGCATAGTAAAAGTCTTCAAAAGATTGATTGATAACAAATTTGATGTGTGTATATTCTCTGTGTCGTTCTGTGTGTAGGCAGTGGCCTTGCGGCAGGCTGATCCAATGTCCAAGGAGTCCTTCTGACTGTGTATAGATTAAGAAACTGAAAAACTGGCCAAGGTCCACAAGGGATGTAGAGCCATACGCAGATATCACGGTTATACCACCATATACAATATATCACCCACAGTTAACTTATTAGTCATGGCTAACAAAATTTCATTTATTAATTTGAAAGAAGCCAATGCTGTTGATGAATTACTGCTGAACCCACACTGTTCATTTAAGGGTATATCATTTTAATTTTAATTCGGGGCCCTGGCCTCTTATTTAGTTATGTAATCATTTTTTGCAGATGGTAGGACTCCTTTGGTGAGTGATGAGCTCATTGCAAGGCCTCTGTCTAAACACTGGTACACACTACTAGTTAAGCCATACGTTTTTTTAAAGGGCCTAGAAACTATACTGAATCCAACATATAGTGTTAATGTAACACTGTGTGTTAGATTCAGTAGATTCACAGTAAGAGATCTGTAAATAGATATTATTAGAATTGTTATTGAATATGTTGAGGTTGAAGCAACTGGCTGGGTGGTCTAGGTATGCAGCCTCAGGTCACACCAAGTAGGAAATGCCATTTCCACCATTTCTCTGGTAGCATCATGTATTCACTGCCACAGAATCGTGCATATCGGCCATTACCTATCAACGGTCATCTCCTCTGGCTGTACTATTCCAGTTTTCAGCTGCCTTGTAATAATTATATTATGTGGAGATTTCAGTGTCCCAAAAATTCTGTTGCACTATAGACATCACATTTTTCACTCCTGGAGTACACATTCCTTGTCATTACCATAGACATTTAGCTTTTATGCATAAGGCAGCATTATTCCCCGTCAGTTGGACAGTGTTTATGCTTGCTCAGGAGGCTCCAGAGTTCCATGTACTCTGAAGCGATAAAGGCATGTATAACTTTCTTTACCATGATTGTTGTATATCTTGAGCTCAATGAAGCGAAACGGAATTGCTGCTGGTTCCTGATATGAAAAGAAATGGTACAGATTATAAACAGAAAATGTCATCACTTACATAAAAATGTCTTATTAATTCTGTTAACTGTATTGCTCAGTGTGTTACCGGAATTGTAAAGTGCTGCAGAGGGCTGCTATCGATATCATAGGAGAAACTCCCAAGGTATTGTCCTTCGTCATCAAGGCTATTTAATCCCTGTGGATAAATTATGTTTATTAGTTCAGTCATTATTATTGAATATAATATAGTATTAAAAGAAAAAAATCAACAAATTCTTATGAAGAGGATCTGATGTGGGCGAGAAGAAATGCCTGTAGGGTTTTGGTAGGAAAGCCAAAGGAATAGGCATAACTAGGAAAATCTAGATGTAGCTGGGAGATATACTACATCTTAGATAGGAAGAGGTGGCATGGACAGGATTTATCTGTCTCAGGATTGGGACGGCTGGAGGGCTCTTGAGAACATGTAATGAACTTTTGGGTTCCATAAAATGTTAGGAAATTCTTGAGTAGCTGCACAACTGGAGGATTCTCACATTAATTCTGTATAAAGAGGCTTCAGTTGTGCCCAACATTTGTATGGAAAAGGCCTTATATACACGGTTAGCCTAAAAGAAATAGACAGCTTAAATGCTTTATGAATTAAAATTACGACCTCCGTTTTTTGATTGTCTTCGCGACGTCAGAATCACGTGGTGCACCCTAAACGTATGTCGAGCAGTGTGGCCGCCAATAAAGTGTAGAAGAGTTATTGCGTCATTGAACTTGGAGAAACAAATCCTGTTATTGTCGTGCCACATCGTTTTAGAACACGGTATGGTAAGCAACCACCCACAAGACAGACAATCTACGATTGGAGCAAGAAATCTAATGAAACTGGTTGCCTGTGCAAGGAGAAAAGTCCTGGGAGACCACCTGTATCGGAGGAAACAGTGACTCGTGTTCATGAAATTTACACGCGCAGCCCAAAAAAGTCGACAACACGTGCAAGTGTAGAACTTCAAGTTCCACAAAAGACTGTGTGGAATATCTTGCGTAAATGTTTACGAATGTTCCCTTACCGTTTGCAATTATTGCATAACCTCACTGAAAATGACAAAATCCTCCGTCATTCATTCAGTATGGACATGCAGCAATGGAATGAAGGCAGTACTGATTTCTTTAATTAGCTAGTTTTCCGTGACGAATTGATGTTCCACGTTAGTGGTAGGGTGAAAAAGAAAACATTCGTATATGGGGAACTAAAAACCCGAGAGCTGTAGTAGAGCATGTGAGGGATTCACGTAAAGTGAACGTTTTTGTGCTGTATCCCATAAAAAAGTGTATGGACCATTCTTTTTCCAGGAAAAACAGTGCTTAGAATAACCTACCTAGACATGCTACATGAGTGGCTGGTGCCCCAACTACAAGAAGACAATGACAATTTCATATTTGTCCAAGTTGGCGCTCCGCCACACTGGCACCATGAAGTTTGAGATTACCTGGATGAAAAATTGCCCTGGCGTCGGATTGGACGTCCAGCCGCCCAGAACCAAGAAGTCCGTATTTAACACCCTGTGACTACTTCTTATGGGGCTAAATAAAGGACAGAGTTTATGTTCCTCCCCTCCCTACAAGTGTGGATGATCTTAACGCATCACAGTAGCTGCTGCAACTGTTGACGTGGGCATGCTGAGAAGCATTTGTGAAGAACTAGACTATCACATTGATATTTGTCATGTTACAAAATGGTCACGTATAGAACATTTGTAACTTACCCATGTAAACTTCAGGGCGTACTTTTCAAACCATGTAAGTATCTTGGCCATGCTATTACAACTCTTCTTTCTGCAAAACTTTGAAAGTGTCTATTTCTTGTAGGCTAACCCTGTATAACTAGAAAAACCATATAAAGACACTTACCCATACAGAGAAATCCTTTGGTGCGCTCTTTATTAATCCTGGGAGCAACTGGGAACGTGAAGTATGCTCGACAGAGACTGCTTTAACGTTCACCTTACCAATCAATTGAATCACAACAGCACCTGAACCATCAAATGCCCAGCACTCACCTGGCATGGTACAAGGCTGTAATATTTAGACAGAAACATTATCCCAGTATATGCAGTAACTCACCAAAGAACATGAATGGAAAAATGAAATCTTGGAGGAATTCTGTGGCAGAGTAAACATCATGAATTTGTGCAATATTTTTCATAACGCTTCTGGATTCATCATCACCATGCTTTTTGTCCTCTTACTGTCCCAGTACTCTGTTGCTTGTTGAAAAACTTGGGGTGTTACATTTGTCTCCACTTCCTAGAATCTTTCTTGAATTTCCTTCCAAACTTCTCTCTTTAGGTAAGTGTTTTCTCTTTACATCTTTTGCATATGTTTCAGCCCATAAGGCCAGCACCAGATGCATTAGACATGGAACATCAGGTTTAAGTGATATTGTCCAATAGAAGTGACAGAAATTAACCATGGCATTCTCTGAGCTATCTTGATTACAATTTCATTCTGATGATGGGGAATGCAGTAGCATAGTTGGTTGAGGAACTGTGCTATAAACGGTCGAGTCCCAATGATGTGGATTTTTTTTTTTTCAATTTACCTATTTACCTACCCTTCCAGTTGCACTGTGGCCCTGGGGTCGACAGAAATGAATACCAGGAGTCTTCTTGGGGGGGGGAAGCCAACTGTCTATAGAAAATGTGGGAGCCTTGACATCTCACAACCCTATAGGCCTTCGTGGCCTGTTGCACGGATAGCTTTACCTGTTACTTTATTAGCTTGAGATTAACTTCTCACACTAATAAGTTTATGGTGGGTACAGAAAAGAGTACTGTGAAATTAGAACCTCTGTTTTGACTGATATTCAGGCACTAAAGACTGACATATGACACACACATCCAACGATGCAATGCACGCAGCCACAAGAGTAGAACCCATCATAAGACACAATGTACACACAACATTAGAAATATAAGAAGAACGACCCCCATGTGGATGATTAATAATACACGCGAATTTTAAAAATATGACGTATAGGATAATAAGTTTAAAATACATGAACTTTATTGTTGTGTGGGGATGTATACAAATTTAGTACTGTTTGTAAATGGACATATAAAGGCAAGCAGTGAAGTGGTTAATGGATCGATACACCTGAAGATGGCAGCATACTGCCAAACATGTAGTGTAGAAGTGGTAGATGGGATTGTATGCACTTGAAGACTGTTAATATATACACATTATGAATATGAATCAGTGCAACAGGATGCTAAAATACAACATAGCAATTGTGAAGTACAACTTGAAAGAAGTATGTGTGTCATCCATGTAACTACTATAGTTGTATATAGTTTACATACCTCAAGGATTTGCTGTGCTGCACGGTTCCCAGTTTCACTTGGTGAAGACACATGGTTCTTGGTATCGCGTGTAGATACTATAGAACCACCTGCAGTCATGAGATGAAAGTAGACTTTAATATGCACCAAATATTTCTTTTAGCAAATCATTAGATTTGTTTCTTGGAAGAAGAGGCACAAAGGGAAGTATGTATGTGATTCTTTGATAACTCTCAGACCTGACAAGTTATTTTCAGGAGAGACTGTATGACAATCGTGTTAATTAGAGGTCATCTGTATGTCTTTTTTTTTTCTTACGTTCCCTCCCTTCGTAAGTGTGTACTTTTGAAATGTGTATGGAGGCTGCATCATTCAGCATCAAGTAACTGATGGACTGATTACTTACCTAAATTGCCAGTTAATTCTCTAATTAATTATTCAACACCCAGGTGCAGTCTCTTCTCTAACAAGTTAACAGATATTCAGCTGTTCACGTGATTTCCTGTCATATGAAACACAACAGCCGATTTCTGTCAGAAGCGCAATCGTAAACTAAGGTGTATCAGTTTACACTTAATTTATTTGTACCATATTCTGTAAGGTTTATTTCAGCATTGACCTTCCCTGTCTGTCTTGGTACAACATTTGGTCTCTTTGCATTAAAGATGTTGAGTGTACTTTCGTCTTTCAGCATTTGTATTTTCTCTTGAAAGGTTTCACTTCTGGCTAGAATTTGGCATCACTGAAAGTTCTTCAGTCTCTGATTTGTGTGGTTCTTTCTCAATTTTAGCCATTGGAAACGTTATGACGAGGCTATGAACCGACTAGTATTATTTTTAACTTAATTTTCTGAATAGGAAAGCAAGCGAAAATTATGTTGGTCATAGGCACAGAACTCTGTAAATTCATTGTTACCCAGACAATTCATAAGTCATCTGAAAGTCTTATTTTCTGCTGGAATGACCATAATTATAGAAGAATGGTATCTTCTGGAACATAAAGCATCATAATTCAGTACAAGTCCATCAGTATATTGGTGGAATGTACTGCCCCCATCTTAAAGATTTGAGACTGTCCGAGCAAAAAAAAAAAAAAAACTATCAAGAAGGGGGCAGCAAGCTCTGCTTCTCACTGGTTTCTTGCTCCTGCTGAAATAGATGGCATTACATCAGAGAAGGTAGCACTCCTCATAGTCACAGATGTGAGAACCTCAAATTCAGCCACAATTATTGTCCGTGTGTTGAAACTGGAATATAGGTCACAAATCATAAAAATGTAATTTTCATTTATACTTAAGTACTTCAGCAAAAAGACTTACCTAAACTTCCCATGGCATAGTCAATTTGTCCTGTCTTAGTGACATCATAAAATTGACCTGCATCTTTCACAATCTTCTTAGAAGTATTGTCCAAGTTGCTGAGAATTTCATGTGAAGTTCCTGTAAATAAATAATAGAGATGTTATGAACTACCATCAGAAATTTACTTTTATAAAACTGAAATTTCTTTATTAGAGTCCGTCACAACACAACAATATAAAGGTCAAGCCTGAAATTCGCTTGGCTACGTGCTTGAGCTCATGAAGCCATCATCAGGCAAAGACATGATTACTATATTCACACACTACTGAACTGCAATTGTGGTGGTAAAGCTGAATACTGTCAAGTAAATATTAACACAACAGGGTGGATGAAATGAAAATTTTATAAACTGCATTGCACAATTGACACTGTAAACCAAGTTCAGTGACTTGTTGTTGATGCAGTTAAGTTAAATGGTCATTTCAATCTTCTGTTTTCCATTTAAAACACAAAACGGTTTTTCCTCCGTGCAAATATAGGGAGTCAGGATAGCAACTGAATATGGGCCGGACAGTTGAGTGATCGAAGTTTTAGCTCTGGTAGGTTCAAGAATTTTCTCTCCTGTAAAGCGTTCAGACCGGTTCTGGGGCCCACCAACACTATCCAATGGGTACCCTGGGCTGCTTCCCTGTGTGCAAAATGGCCAACGCTTGAAGCTGACGACACCTCAAACTTGTGCTGAGGTCGCAAAACGTCGATTTACATATCCACGCCCCACAAACATGGGGTGTGGATATATAAAATATATAAGCATAGGGCTTAATTAGTTAAGCACAGAGCCAACTTTACCTTTTCTTTTAACCTCAAGACAAATGTTAAATAGGCATTTTAATGCAGTGCATAAATTATGCCTGTATTAATCATTTGTCTCAGCAATCTTAAATAATAATTTCTGTAAATTCGGTATTTATAACATGCAAGGAGATTAAGACATGCATATATATCCTATTCCTCATAGCCAATCTGCTGTAATCTTAAACTTTCAGGTTGATGCACTATGTTTTAGAGCTGTCATCGTTTTAATCACAATAATTTTTCATAGGTGTTATTTCAGAAAATGCCGGCAGANATGTTATTTCAGAAAAACCCTGTATAGCATTTCCATGTGGCTGAAAGTTTGATGCCTGCTAATTTGTTACAGATGAATATCGTAGCATACTGATACCCAGTAGGTTAGTGAGACATGAGCCATGGCCTTGAGATGTGCCACAACTCTTTCATCATTGTTATGGGCTCGAAGTAAACATTCTCTTTGTCTCTTATGCACTGAGATCTGAGTAACCATTTTTCTTTCTTGCTATAGTACAGATATGAAAATACATGAAAAAAAAAAAAGATACTTTTGTGATTTTTTACCCTCCCACAAGAGTGACTCTGACAAATGCAATTTTCCTGGTAACCCCATGTAGTCTGGCAGAAGTTAACTGATATTCCACTGAAATGCTAGCAAATTTAACAGCCTGTGGTGTCACATCCCAGAAGACACTAATCTTCATCAAAAGTAACAATTTAGTTAGTTAAAATAATATTTTGTTATGCCTTACACATACCAACTCCTGTATCCAGTTCTTGTAGTAGATCTGCGAGAGCCAGCTGAAAGCTTGGTATTTGTGTCTGAAAATATAGACGCACCAATATAAGTATTTAAAGTTACATTATCTATTTTTTTCTATTAAATGAAGTGCAGATGTTCATGGAACAGCTCTCTGGCCTTTCACAAAACCTGGTTCATTATTAATATGCAGTACTGTACAACCATAACACCCTCCGTATTAGTTACCACTGGTAGTGAATATTCTTGATAAGACATGTTTCTTCCCTCTCTGTGGTGTCAAAATATACTTGTATGCCACCTGTCTGTGATATGTGACAATTAAAACGTATTGACTTTTTGGTGTTATACCTTTAGCAGATTTAAAATCTGTGATTATTTTTTAAATTAACATCTGAACACATTGCTGCAAAGTTTTAAAGCGTACAAATTCCATGCAAGGAAACTGGAGAAGACTGCGTAATCTCATCACCCTTGAGTCATACTTCTAACCCCCACCTTGTGTGACATATTCTTCCTTCATTTCCACTTTCATGTTGTTTGTTTAATCTTGTGAAATTACACAAAATATTTTGTACAAACCCACAGAAGGAACATATTCAAAATGTGAATTATACCAGTCTAACCATCAGTAATGGTAACCACTAGCAGTAGCAACTCATCGCTATTTCTTGTTTTAGGTGGCAAACAATTTTGCAGTCTAATGACAGAATTACTTAAAAATTACTTCCAGTGAGAATTCATACCAGCTATTCCCATTGCTCTACTACTGCACTACTACTATGCATTTCACAGTTTAAAATAACTGACATAATATAATTTTTTGTTTTCTGTAGGTAACCATAGTTCTCAGAATTCAGAATGGTTATATGAATTAATATAACGATAAAATATACTCGTAAAGCTTTAACAAGAATAGATGCATACTCACATTTCACGAATAATATTCTGAACGTTTCTGTCTTTGAAACTTTGTGTTCACAGATTTTTTAAATTGGAAAAATAAAAAATACACTAACATGGCATGTAAGCCCAGTGGTCTAATACACACACTGTTTACTCATTATCCTGTGATAATATACCATTTTATTTCCATCTATTTTTGAAAAATTGTTGTGTTTTGAATATTACTGATGATGATTGACTGTGTGTAGAACACAGCGATTCATAAAAAAGGGCATGCACATGCATGCACACACACACAGAGTATGTGATTACATTCAGCTTTAGTAAATCATTTGCCAGTTGCCTTCACACATATACTCACAGAGAGCTCTGTTCTGAGGAACTGTATATCTTCCCTGAGGACAGCAACCTCCTTTGCAATGTCGCTGGTGGTAGGCCCATGATCCACACATAAATATGTTATTCCTAGCAATGGAATAAAGATGCAAAACGATTTAAATGTATGAGAGAAATAACATATGTTAATAAATAAGAACTTAAGCATTAGTAACATGGAATTGAAAGATCATGGGCGTATGTTTGGTAGATGTCAGACAATTCATTTATGTAAATCCTTGAGGACCATAATCTAGATTCTGAAGATATGAGGTGCAGTCAGAGTGAAATGCCTTCTGCCCTTGTTC
>NW_019720164.1:11661-51302 GCF_002891405.2 Cryptotermes secundus
TTGCAAACACGGCGATGAACCATTTTGTTCCATACATGGGACTGGAAAGATATCCTAACCAGCTGAGTGACTATAAGTTTTGTTCCAAAGTGACAGTACTCTTCAGACTTTCCTTAGTCACCCTGTCTTTCTACGCCATAACCTACCCGGCTAACATAATATCAAATTCAAAATTTTCCCCTCACATCCGAAAAATCAGGGTCTCAATAATTCTGTCACCAGTGAATATCCAAGCACAAAATAACAAAACCATTTTTTAAAATCTGAATGACGCAGTATCTGTCAGATGTGAATTTACGAACGCCACAAACGAATTTCATTAAAATTTAATGGCGATTTTGTAACGCCGTTAATTAATAACATATTGCCACTGTACTTGGAAATGATGGTTGAAATACTTACCAACGATCAGCAGCGTAATCTGACTGAGGATGAAAGCAATAACGCAAATATTTCCTCTTCGTTTATACGTCATATTAAAAATGTATGAAGAGAAAATCACTTGTTGAACTGTTCTAACTATTACAGTTGCACAGTATACACGGTCGATCTTGAATTGATGAATAGTAGTGAACTCCTTGAACACTGAACTAGAATTGCACAACTTCCACTCAATGTATCTTCTTATATAACCAAGAGTCGGACATATAGAAAACATGTCACTGTCCGTATTGTTGTAGGCTTTGCCTAACAACCGCTGTTTACACGCTATGCCTAGCAACAACTGTTTACTCGCCGTTACTAAGCAATGATAATTGCGTTGTCATATTTGCTGTTTACACGCTTTGCCTAGCAACAGCTGTTTACTCGCCGTTGCTAAGCAATGATAATTGCGTTGTCATATTTGCTTGAATGTAAGAAGTTCCCCGCGGAGATTGTTGCTCAGCTGTTGAAGCGAGCAGGAAAATTTACGTGACGTCCGGAGAGTGTATTTCGTGCTACAGACGGTGGTGGTACAGCATGCGGAGCCGCGGTTGGGGTTGTGTCGGCTGCGGGGTTGAAGGTCTTGGTGGTCTTGGTCGTGGTCCCGCGGCCAGTCTCGTTTACCATGTAGGCAGGTGACGAGCCTCCCGCGCACGAGGATTTGCATTGTCTTCTCCTTCGTGACAGGACCAATGATACTTGCGTGTCTCTGGGTGTCTGCGGTTGCCTTTGTATATGTGAGTGCGCGCTTCTCTGTGTGCATTTTTCTGCTCATCTCTGGGCGTGTTTGCGTTCTCTCTCCGTATTTTTTTCTGTGTATATGTGCATGTTTTGGTGTGCATGTGTGTATGCATGTAATTCATAATTGTCTTTGAGTTAGTTTACGAGGCCGTCAGTGCCTACGGCATAATACGTGTATATAGCGACGGATGTTAGGATAGCAGTGAATGATAAATTGAGATCAATTTCGAAGGACATGATGGTCGTATAAGGGAGATGTCCAGGTATTTTTCTGCGGGACTGAGGAAAATCACAATAAATTCACAGAAAAGACGGTGTTCTGGCTGGCATTCGAAACAGCCACTTCCTGAATACAAGTCTAGGACGTTACTGTAACACAATTCTGTTCGGTGTCATGAAATATGTCTTTCAATATATTGTTAGGGTTATTACACGACATTGAATGTAGTATGCATGGCACAGCTGACAAGTACGTATAAAATTCTTGTCGATCAGTAAAGAAATGACAGCTTTGTACACTTAATTGGATCTTAAAGACCGAGGATATGTCTGTGATGTATGCAAGTATGTGAGAGATATATATGTAGGTGCCAGCAGCAAATACCTAGATATACATTAGTATTCATGAGGGGCGAGGGGAGGCTCTTTTATTCATACGCTGTACAAGGCGCGGCACTCCTTTTCTCTTAGTGCAAACGTTTCGCCTTCGACCGAAAATCTTAATTTTCTCGCGGCAAACATGTGCTAACAGACTTCATTATACTAACGGAAATTTTAATTTGAACTTATACGCACGGTTGTATGGTCCCTGGCCGCAGACAAATCTCCACTGCGTCTTATTGCCATCCACGTGTACATTAAAGGCCATGAAATTCATTATTGCCCACAGGTACCGAATTCTACATTGATGGCATACATCAGGACCAGATACATTGTGCTTACTCCAGAGGTGCAGAGGCTCTTATTCCGTTCTTTCTTTCTTTCTTTCTTTCTTTCTTTTTTTTTGAAATGGTGGGGACCAAGTTTAATAGCACTTGCCTCAAATCCGACCCAAAGGATATGGCAGAAGTGATATTGAACTTACTTATGGAGATGAGTAGTTCTTGAGAACACGCCAATTTTGCAGCCACTCAAGAATTTTGCAACCTTTTATGGAACCCGAATGTTCATTACTGTGTTCACAAGAGCCCTCCACTGGTCCCTATCCTGAGCCAGATCAAACCAATCTATACCATACCATCCTATCTCTCTAGGATAAATTTTAATATTTTCCACCCACCTACACCTTGGTCTTCCCAGTGGTCTCTTTCCTTCTGACTTTCCCACCAATATCCTATATGCATTTCTAACCTCACCGATTCGTGCTACATGCCCTGCCAATCTCATCCTCCTTGACTAGTGATATTGAAGACAGTTCAAAAATAGAAATAGGTTGGGGGGGGGGAACTCTGCAGTACAAGAGATCTGATTGTAAAAGTATTTATTGCTATTCTGACGAACAAGGCATTTGGGGGGGGGAAGCAATCAAAATATTTGCTATGTTAGCATACCTTCTTACCGATTGTGCTCTCAGCCCTGTCGGCCATTTTAAATTTAGTTAATGGAAGAAGACTGGGGTCAGTTGCAGGAAGAAAGAAAAGGAATTTGTTTGGACCAAACAGAAATCTCATACAAATAATAGCAACTAATGTGAATAACGTGGACTTCGTACATAACCTCGAAGATGATGAAGAACGAACTAATATGGGAATGAATGAATTAAGGGAAACAAATGTAAATAATTATACCTTGATAAAAGGAAAAAATAAATTTGAAGAAATGCATAGTAAATATAAACATAAAGTAAGAATAATTGTCGATAGCCATGTAAAGAAAAAAGTGCAGCTGAACTCGTGTAATTTTAGATCATAGATATGAGATTATGGGATTTACCAAACCAGGTGCATTAATGACAGATATCTTGAAAACGGCTACAGACGAATGCACCTCACTAAGTAATAGGGGCATTTTGGTACTGTGGGTAGGAGCAAATGACATTAGTAAAAACAATACTAAAGAAGCACTCAGGAGCCTAACTAAATTCTTAGAAGGACATAAGAAGATAAATATTATACTAATCCACACACTGGATAGACATGATATCTCCACAACCTCCAGTGTAAACAAAGAAGTTCTGAAGTACAATAGGCAAGTAAAGAAAATAATTAAATTAAACCCTAAGATTAAATTAATGGAAGTTGAATTACAAAGAAAACATTTTACTAGACATGGACAGCATCTAAATTTAACTGGCAAAGAGTTAGTGGCCCTAGAACAGGCTAAGAAAATCGAGCAGCTTCTAACTAAATTTGAAACAATTCCTATTCAAATACAATGGAAAGAGGATAACCTGTATGGGGAAAACTTATCAGCACAAATTGGAATTGAAGAACCTACGTTGAAAAGAAAATTGTAAAAAGTCTGTAAAGTTAAAAAAGTGCCAACGTGAAAAAATAGAGGATAATAAAAAAATCTCTGAGAGCTAGGAAAACCCCTGTAATGAAACCAGATGATTTCTATAGTAAAACAGCTTAAAAAGAGTAAAACCATAGCTACAAAAAAAAAAAAAGCAGCCTCCGTAGTCTAGAGGTAACGTTCCCGCCTCATGACTTGTAGTACATAGGTTCAAATACCCGGCGGAGGTCGTCGAATTTTTAAGGGCGGAAAAATTCAGGGAACAAGTCCTCCGGGAGGGACTTTAAGCCGTGGGTCCTGTGTTGTAGCTGTAAGGCACGTAAAAGAACCTCATATCTCCAAAGGAGGTCACTGAGCCAAATTACGGACGTTTCCCGCCCAACAGCAGTCTCTAATACCTCTGGTAGATGGGGGAAGCATTATAGATACCTCTCAGCTAGTAGAGCCAGTCTCGCTGGCTGGGCGGGACTGATGGTAAGCACCAGTACCGGTAGGGTATAGAGACTGGTAGAATATCATAGAAGGAAGCACAATGGACCAATACAGGTCTCAGTGCGTGGGGCAACCCACCCTCTCCAATAACTAACTAACTAGCTACAAAAAATTATGTCAAAATTTTTCATCAAAACATATATGGACTTAGGAGTAAGTGTAATGAAATACTATGTCATCTAGAAGAGCTTACACCTCAAATACTGTGTCTACCAAACATCATCTTAGTGAGGATGAGATAGCTTACCTTAACCTGAACAGTTACGTTCTAGGCGTACACTATTGCAGAAAAAATTTTAAGAAGGGTGGAACTTGTATATACAAGTATATATATAACAATTTACTAATTAACAACATTAGTCTTGATAAATTTTGTTGTGACAAGGATATGGAAGCATGTGCTATTACTGTTAATACTACAAATTTCAAAATATGCATTTTAGTTATATATAGATCACCCTCTAGCAATTATGTAATTTTCTTGGAGAAACTTGAATTAATATTAAATAATTTGAGTAAATTAAAGAAAAAAAATATTGTATGTGGCGATTTTAATGTGAACTATTTGGAAAATACCTCCAAGAAAACTAAAATGGAAGATACTCTCAACTCCTATAATCTTACAAGTATTATTACATTTCCTACTAGAGTGGGACCAACTTCATCTACAACTATTGATAATATATTTATTGACAAACAACAGATAAATGATTATGAAGTGTTTCCAGTACATAATGGATTATCAGATCTTGAAGCACAACTGCTAATTGCACAATTTCCGTTACCTTGCACCACAAAGAAGGAAATACTAGTTAGAAGAATTATAAATGATTATAATATGATAGCGTTTAAAATGAACTTAAGTAATGAAAAATGGGAACCTATTTACAATACTAATGATACTAACACTAGCTTTAATGAATTTTTAAATATACTCTTGAGGTATTTTTATGAATCGTTTCCAATAGCAGACAGACAAAGACATAAACAGAAAACATGGATTACCACTGGCATAAAAATTTCTTGTAGAAACAAAAGGGTATTGCATGCGGAAGCAAATGAAAGTAACCCTACAATAATCACCTATTATAAGAACTATTGCAAAATATTGACACGTGTTGAGTGTATACGCGACAAATAACTTCACGCCTTAGTGGATATAGCGAATTTTATTCCACTCGCTCTTACAATCACACAAAATACAGATCCACAATTACTGCCATCGGCAGTATCACAAATACTACACTGCAAATGCTGGTTGACTGCCTGGCTGACTCGTAACTCACAGCTCGAGAACTTGAGAACTCAGAACTGTCTGCTGGCTAACTCGGAACTTGAGAACTGTGTCTCATAACTAACTATGAATAGTGTTCACTGCTCCATATCTATCCTCATTCCGGACAACGCAGAAAACAGCCACGTAATAGGCACCATTGTTGTCTGGCGCCGTGGTTACCGGTGTTACTGGTAACACTGTCAGGAGTGGTCTCTCACAACCACTGTTTACCCGTGTTGCATAGTGACCAGTGTGCTGGGACTTGGCTCCACTCGGCTCACTTCGGCTCCGCTCGGCACGTCACCGCCGCCGGGGGGGAGGAGTGGTGTCCTGCATAGCGCGACACGTCACAATATTAACGAGAGTTGTAAACCTAGCCAAAAAGATGACATATGATAATCAAATAAAATATTCAAAAAATAAAACTAGACTACATGGAAAATAATAAATAGAGGTACTAAAGAAAGTAAACAGAGAAAATATTCAAGCCTTAAACATCGAAGGCAAAAAGAATACTAATCCAAAAACTATTGCAGAAACCTTCAATAAACACTTTGGTGATATAGCAGTCAACATAGTTAGTTAGTTAGTTAGTTAGTTATTGGAGAGGTTGGGTTTCCCCATGCACTGAGACCTGTATTGGTCCATTGTGCTTCCCTCTATGATTTCTACCAGTCTATATCCTACCGGTACTGGTGCTTACCATCAGTCCCGCCCAGCCAGCGAGACCGGCTCTACTAGCTGAGAGGTATCTATAATGCTTCCCCCATCTACCAGAGGTATTAGAGACTGCTGTTGGGTGGGAAACGTCTGTTAATTTGGCTCAGTGACCTCCTTTGGAGATATGAGGTTCTTTTACGTGCCGTAAAGCTAAGACATGGGACCCATGGCTTAAAGTACCTCCCGGAGGACTTGTTCCCTGAATTTTTCCACCCTTAAAAATTTGACAACCTCCGCCGAGTATTTGAACCCACGTACTACAAGTCATGAGGTGGGAACGTTACCTCTAGACTACGGAGGCCGCTTAGCAGTCAACATACATAATCACATAAAGGAAAATAATACAAATGATAAATTTAAAGCTACAAATTATATGACATATTTGTCTGATGCTTTTGAGAGTCCATTACCGAATATTAACACTACAAAAACTACGAGTAGGGAAATAGAAAATATTATATGGTCCCTGAAATCTAGTAAAACCCATGGGTATGATGTAATCTCGAATAACATACTCAAAGGCTGTAAAAGCTTAATTAGTGAACCTATAAGTTATTTTTGTAACAAAGTAATACATGAAGGCATCTTTCCAGATAGATTAAAATATGCTACAATAGTGCCTGTTTATAAAAAAAGGGGACAAAAATATGAAATCAAATTATAGACCTATCTCCATTTTAACATCAATTAGTAAAATATATATGAAGAGGTAATGCATAATAGGTTACTAAAACATTTAAATGACAACATTTTAAGTAAACATCAGTTTGGATTAAAGGAAAACCAAGGAACTGAAAATGCAATCTTTAGTCTTGTTGCTGGAATATTAGATTCATTAAACAAAAAGAAGCAAGTCTGTGGAATCTTTTGTGGCCTATAAAAGGCATTTGACTGTGTCAGTCATGAAGTATTATTAAACAAATTAAAGTTTTATGGAATAAAAGGAAACCAGTATGACCTATATAAGTCTTATCTGTCGAATAGAAAACAGAGAACTACGATATTTAATGAGAGATAGCAGTAAAGTAAATTCTCGATGGGCTGAAGTAACTAATGGTGTCCCACAAGGATCGATACTGGGACAACTATTGTTTATAATATATATAAATGATCTGCCCAAGATTCTGGAGACGAGATATACTCCAATTCTATTTGCAGATGATGCAAGTTTTTTGATTGAACAAACAGATCCAATAAAATTTAAATATATAATAAATGAGGTATATAGTGTAATGGATGATTAGTTTAAAAAAAACTTAATGTCACTTAATACAGCAAAAACATATTACATAAATTTTACTTCAAAAAATAAGATGAAAAGAGATATGGGAGACATAGGAGCTCTTTTAACAAGTATGAATCACATAAAATTTCTTGGCTTAAATATCCAAAATGAGATGAGATCATAAAGAAATTGCTACATGATAAGAAACTTGAAACCAGTGGTATCTACTAAAACTCTAAAAAGTGTATATTACTCATATTTTCACTCCATCATGACATACGGATTAATGTTTTGGGGTAATTCGCCACATGCCGAAAGAATATTTAAGATACAAAAGAGAGCTATCAGAATAATAAAAGGAAGTAGTTATAGAGAATCATGCAGGGAACACTTTAGAAACATGAATATACTTCCATTAAGATCACAGTATATATGCTCCCTGTTAACATTTGTAGTAAAAAGTAAGGAAATGTTTGATACAAACAGGGATTATTATGAAATAAACACCATGCATAATATGGATATGCATATGAACAAGGTAAACTTGATGAAATATGGCAATGGAGTATTTCACATGGCTGTGAGGATGTACAATGCATTACCCATTGAAATTAAAACAACCTTTAATAATACAAATAATTTTAAACATAACTTAAAGGACTTTTTGTATACAAATTCATTTTATACATTGAATGAATTTTTTATTAAGAGATAATCACTGTACAAATGCATAAGTATATGAGATGCTGAGTAGAATATTTAATGACTTCAATAACTAGACTATAATTATAATTATTTTAGTAGAATAATATATGATGTATTTATTTTATATATTATATTTTTTAAAAAACTACTATACAAATAATAACATGTTTGGTGGAGTGTATATGATGAATTCATTTTATAACGAACTGTATGATCAACATTTTTTTTTTGTGTAAATATCTCATCTTGAATTTTATTGAAGTTTTAATGTTTAAATATTAGAGAATAACTTTACTATGATGTAAACAATTTTTGTTATAAATTATACATAGATTTTATTAGAGAATTGCTTGATTGTATTAGCAAGATAATTTGACACAACTCTGTATTTAGGCTCTGGCCTCAAATGGATGTGATGGAACAAGAAATTGACATATGGAATGCACTGTTGTACAGTAGTCTTGTTGTATTGAGTATTTAAAATTTTGATGATGATGACTATCTGATTATGTATGTATATTCACATGTTATATTGTATTGCTGACTTGTTCTATATCTGAGGCAGACGCCTCCATGGATTTTGTAGAACTGCAAATGAATGAATGAATGAATGAACGAAGCCACCGTCCCACACTCTGAGTGAAGAAGACAGATAAACCAAAACAAAATGCTGGAAAGGCATTCAGTCTTCTGGGATACAAAGGCGTGTAGTCCGATGAAATCAACTGACGTTTCCGAGGAACATATCGCGATATTCAGGGTCAAAGGGTAAGCGTAGTTCACGCTAGTTTCTTCCTTAGCTTACTCTTCGACCATTTAGATTGAGGCATGTTACTCCGAAACGTCGATTGATTTTTATCGCACTATATGGCATTATAACCCAGAATATGTAACTCTTCATATTCACTGCCGTGAGAACCTCAGATCAAAGAAACAGTTGAAAATAAATGAACAAGATAAGAGGTAATTACAAAATATGGCGATTCTTGGTATATAATCACGTGCCAAAATCCTTAAAATAAATAAGACGATAAGCTGGCTCGTGTAGCTGGGTATTACGCTTTGGATGTGTATGAAGGCGTGAAGGTAAACATCCACACTTTCTTAGACATCGAGACTACATGGAAGAGGGTACGAACCCCACGGTACGTACTTGGTCTCCCAAGATCCCACATGGACGTTGATGGGAACAGAAAATGCCTCCTACAGGGTCGCCCTTCATTGAAACCAGCCATCGACACAGCTGACACAGGCGCCTGGCTTGTCAGACTTAATATTATCAGATGAATGTAAACTGAGGGATGGACAGTTTATTCAATATTCATGAAAATGGATACAGTATGTAGGAAGTTGTGGTTGAAGAACCTGATCGAAAAATAGCAGTGGGTGACTCAGAGGATAATAGTAAAATGGATAAGTGAAATTTCATTGATTTTGTGAATACTTAATAAATCACAAAGGGGTAGCTAAAATACTATTCTAGAGACTGGCATATATGCACAATGTAGTTGTTTCATACAGCTTCAAAACGTGACTTTACTCTTAGGGAGGAAAATTAATCTTCAAATGAGTGAAAATTAAATGATCAGTAAAATATTTGAAGAGATAACGTAAACGGAAAATAAAGGATACCGGGTGTTGCCAAGCATAGTTAGATTATTCAACTAGAAGTTAGGATGGGGTGGGTATGTAGCCAAGATGGAAGAAACAAGAAAGTTTTATGGAAAGTGGCTTGTTGGGAAACCTGTTCTCGCGAATAATATTCCCATTCAATAATATGAATATATAGCATGAGAACCTGAAAAATAACAGACCAGGAAGAATTTACCCTAAACATCATATGAGCCTCAATGTATGTAAAATTGGGCTAGGTTTCAGCTATTGCTGCTTCTCTTGCAATTCCTCCATTAGTCCATTAGTCTGGTTGGCTTACAGTCATTGGACTGGCCGCCAATATTAGCAGTTTTCCCATATTTCTACTTACTGGTCATACATTGATACACTACTTAGTAACTAGATAAAGCACAAGTTCATACTTTAAGATGGGCAGAAATATAAGGAAACACAGGGCCATGAATATTAGGCAAAATATCATCCCTAGTGTCAATTCACATCACACCAATGAATATTAATCCGTAACAGAAAACAGATATAGGTTCCTTTCCTAGTATTTACAGCAGTATGTCATGCATCTCTGTGCAAATTCCTTATTTTTAGGCACACTACTACTGAAATTTGGCTAAAAGACATAACAAAAGTAGCTATGTTTGGTTCTTACATTTACAACATGTGTGATTTTGGGACAGAATACTATTACTAAAACTTGGCTATATTTAAGCGTGGTTCACTTTATAAGCTAGTGTAAAATTGGCGCTTCCTTACCTGCAGAACCCTCTATCACGCATTCCTTCGATATTCTTCCGTTATTTATAAGACAGCAGTACTTTCACCACTTCAAAAGTTACCTTATTTCTTCTACGCTCTCACTACTCAAACACGCACAAAATGGCAGATCTTGTGTTGATCGCAGTGTCGTGGATGAAGTATTGGGCAGTTTCTAAACACAAGTTGGATGTTGAATGGGACTATTTTCATGCAGTGGGAGAGCAACCGAAGGAAGTTGCTGGTGGTATTAATTTCTGATATCTGGTTATGATGGCTTTGAAGCTCATGAAAAAGGCTCTTCTTTTTAGATACTCATTTTGAGGATCCGATTAGCCCCTAATAAAAGTACAGTTTATGTTTCTAATCTGCAGTTCTCTCTTACAAATAACGATTTGCACAAAATATTTGAAAAATATGGAAGGGTTATCAAGTAAGAATTTACAAGAGAACTGAACTGCATAATATAATGTGTGTTAAAATGTTTTGAGCTTGCAGTCGGTGAATTGAGGTTATAATTATATTGGCGATGGGTAATCCGTCACTGACTCCACCAGTTCCCATATGACCTAGGCTGGGCAGCCAACAGCTTACATAGTGCATAAGTGTAGCATGCAAATACAACACTTATCAGCAACATCTATGGAGACAGAGAAAATCTCTTAAATCTTGGACACAAAGTCCACAGATACAGCTGATCCCATAAGTAGATTTCATTGTATTCTGTTGCCATGAAGGCTTCAAATCATAGAAATATTCAGATTTATTTCTTGTTAGTCTCAAACGGCATACCCCAGAATGTCTTGCATGACTGACCTTTATATTATATTGAAATTCAGACTACCAGTAATGGTGACAGCTAGGTTCTCCTTTTGTAATCTACTCAAAATCATTATGTATGAGTGGTGCTGTTATGTTCATATTCATTTCATCAATTACATGACACAAGTACCACCCTGTCCTTCTGAAAATTCTTTCATAATAAATGTGCTGTTCAGTCCACTAGCTAAATCCCTCAGGTGTGATAATTCTGCTAAAAGTATTGCATAGATTATCAGTTAAAGCAGCTATTCAGTGGAATGGTCCTTGGGAAGCAAATAGTCATTCATCAAATAATTTCAGGTACAGTAGTCTGTGTAGATAGAGATTAAAGTTCTGTCAACAAATTTCTTCACAGCTCCATTATTCTGGCCATAACAAATGAATTATTAAGCTAAAGAAAGTTGAAGTTAATCTGTGCTTAAGTAAGCACCAGAGTATGAAGATGTATAGGGAAGTGGAGGCAAAGCACCATAGAATTCTTGAGAATTAGGGACAGCACAATTGCACCTGCTGATAGTTTTTGTCTACAGTCTGCTACACAGGAGAAGAGCTATGACCCAGCCAGGCACATTGCATTTGGTTTGTTTTGGAGCAGGTAACATACCAACTTTGAAAAAATCATATTACATAAAAGTACAATCTACTGTCTTAAAAATACAACTTCATTTATAAATAACAATTCAATTCCTTACACACAAACAATGATAGAGCTCTTCTCCTTGATAATGGACAACAGTTTTAAATTTTTGAATTTGAAATAAATTGAATTGAATTGAGTAACAGCAATATGCAGTGTGAACATGATTTGTGGTAGTTTCTAGGGTGATTACAAAAAGCTATAAAATGATTACAGTTATAGCAAATATGAACAATAATGAGACCTTTGTGGCACATCACTTTCTTAAAGTATGCAGGCGAAAGTGCTACAACTCTGTCAGCTGAATTCATCCTACAGCAATGCTCATCACCCAAGAACTGGAAAGGGATTTTTGTAGTGTACTCCTGTAGAATATGTTATGCAAAAATAAAACAGAAGGAAATATGTACAGGATTTATTTTATAATATATTACACTAGTTATAAGCTACAGCATAAAGAAAAAATTACAAGTTTTCTGCAATCTAATAAAAACTTTGCTCAGAATTCATTATTTCTTTTGTCACAGTGTAAGGCACTTGCTATTTACTTGAGAATTCTGCAATAAAAAGCTCAAAGCTATATTTAAATTGATTTCCTCTAACAAAACTGTCATGTATCATACTAACTACAAAAATATCATCTGCAACAATCAGTGGCGACTGGTCATTGGGTACTATACCCTATCAAAGAGCCAAGGAAATAAAGTTATATTAAAATACACTTCAAAATGACTGAAATTGAGATTTTGCTTTGTCTTTTGAATCTGAAGCATGAATGTTGCTTCAAACACACATAGTATTCATACAAATTTGGCAATCTTCTCTTCATTTGTTAAATGGGACTCAATCTACATACATTCATTTGAAACAAACGAGGCTGACAATTCTACAATCATTTTGAATAATTTTAATTGTATTAAAAGACTGAATTTTAGTAAGGGCAGTGTAAATTAAATATATGGGCATATAAATCTAACAGTGACACACTACTTAATAATATGACGTTACTTGCATGTCGCCACTAGTAACAATAATAGACTCTGGAAGATAAAAGATAGTAAGAACAAGCAAATGAAAAGAATGAAAAATAAATAGTATAAAATTGAAGGAAAAAACATTATTCCTTGCCGGCCTTAGATACATGCACATGACTACCAGGAAACGACCATAACATCTGCAATTCTATAATGATTTTATGTTTGTAGAGTATTTCAATGTGTAACAATAAAAGGTGCATATAAATATCACACAAGCAGATTTTACGACTCCAGTCTGTATGTAATAGCAACTGAGAAAATGGTGGAGTTCACTCTATATATTGTTCTTCTCATTACAAACCTCTCCCTGGTTCTCATTTTTCAATTGTTATCACATTTTCTTTATTATCTGAATTTTGGCAGAGTACTGTGTAACATACATATTGAGCAACATATAATAAAATATTTTGTCCAAATTACACATAGCACAGTTTGATAAAACAAGTGTAAAGCAGCTTAAAATAGAAAACATAATTCTTTAAATCATTTAAATTCAAAATTTCAACTGACTAGGAAACCAGGATTTCCCATCCTTAAATGCTAATTGATGTTGCCAAGAGAACGGTAAAGATTCTGCATACATTGGTTGCAAGGCACAATTCTGTTAAATGGTCAGATCATTGGTGGATGTCCTGTGTATCATTGCCAATAATATTTCTGACTGCAGGTTATCAGAAATTAACAATATGTATCATTTAAGGCACTTTTTACCACATTGAAACAGCAGGATGGTATATCACAGAAACTCAAGTGGAATGATTTGTCTCTTCTGCAACACATGCTGGGAAGTGGCAAGTGGAATGGTTTTGAGTTCATGTGTGGAAGACTTCCTTAAGAAACTATCGCAAATGTCTCGACAAGTTCAGCGTTTCTGAAATTAACTGTCCAAAAATAAATGAGCACACTGTAAACCACACTGCGATTTTAAATTCTATACATGCAAGTTCACATGTCATTGGAATATCACGTCCATGGCTACTCGGCTATTAATGGTGGAACACCTGATATGCTGTTTTGTCACTTTCTTCAGATGTTTGGGAAAATAAATTAACATACTGTACAATCCAAAATTAAAAATAGCTTCACACAAAGGAGGCCTCTGGTTGCCATGTACTCGTATGCTCTAATTATGTATCACGATAAAAGTGAAAGAAATGTCATATATACTCATATAGTCTCTTACATTTGAAAAATTTAAGATGTCAGATGTGCAGCTGCTATCTAGTGAATGGCCTCAGGAATCCACAACAAAGAACCATTTCACTGTGTTCTGAATGTGAATGAATACATCCTTCAAGCACTTTCTACTTCCCCATATTCTAGTTAAAATGCTGTTATTGAAGTACTTATTACTATCCTCCTAAACGTACCCAGATATGAATGCGTAATCCACCATTACATTCTTTCCAGTTGAGTTTCTGTGGCACTTCAAAATCCTTCCTTAATGTTAAATCCTAGAAATTTGCTGATATTGCTTAGGTAATAAACGTACGAAATGCCATGGAAACTCAGCAATCACACTTCCACTTTAAAGGGTGAGCCTGGGATATGATCATCTCCCCACTTCACAATGACAATGTATTCGCCTCGATCCCGCACAACATAGTTTACTTGGTAGTTGTTGCGACCCATATGTTTGATGAACACCTCTTCACATGGGCTTTTGGGCCCATACACACCCACATACAGAATATTGTTCCCTGTAAGCAATGAATATCAGCTGTTGTAAGCAACTGTTGCTATTGTTTTCACATTTTATTCCTCAGAATTTCAGTTGATTAATTTGTTCTGTTATAAATATTTTATTGTACATAACAAAGTCATACCCATGTTTTGCATTTTACATGTACAGTGTTCTATTCCATTATAGTTAGTTAAATAATTAATTTTAATTTTATTATGATAATATTAACTTCAACAGAAACAGACATTTTTGATGAATATTTACATCAATTTGATTAAATCAATATTTTGAATGACTTAGAACTAAAAAAAAAAAGCTACCATCCTGCACTTCTGCAGTGACTACCAATACCCACTGTAAACTTCAGTCTGAAGAAACTGAGGATATTTTTGTGATATGGTAAAATGAAGTGAATATTGAAGTCTCAGATGTTATGTCTTCAAAAGAAATTGCCTTTCAAAAACATTTAACATATGAAATATATATCTCTATTTGCTCACACAATTCCTAGCTGTGAATTTATATGCAAATGTTGCTAAACTGATAACCTACTTTTATCAGCACTATTTATTTTAAAAATAGAAACCATATTCTTTAAATTTATTTCCTTTTCACTGATCAAATAGTGTTGCATTCCCAATATGATTTGATCATAAGATGACCACCTTCAGGGGGAGACCAAATATTAAAGCAAATTTTACAGTATGTGCATATAAAAGATTTAAAACCTCTTAAATCAATAAGTGGAACAATAACATTTATAATTAGTTAAAATTAGTGCCCAATACCTCACCTCTTACAAACCAATACAATGATTCCACATATGATCATCATATCAACATTACAAAAAGAGGAGTGTGAGCCTAAGACACATGATACAACATAAACGAAACAAATTTGACATAACTGTATTCAACAGCTACCTATATCAACAAATTTCAACACAACACTAATTTGACTAATTATAAATTTTATCGCCATATTTAAGTGATTTAGATGTTTCATTTTAAATCTTTTATGTACACATACTGCAAAGTTTTATTTAATATTTGTTCTCCTCCTGAAGATGGTCATCTTATGAGAGAAACATGCCAGGAATGTAATAAGTTTTTGATCAGTAAAACAGAAATAGATTAGAAATATCTGAACTGTGATTTCCCATATTATGTTACTATATAAAGTATATCACCAGAACTAAGCCCATTGAACTATACATTAACTTACTACAAATTCTCTTTTTATGTGACTGATTCGTGATACTGAATTTCCTCTCCTACCATTTCTACATTGTTAGTAGTATTTAGACTTGGGGGGGGGCACCTGTCAGTTCACAAGGCTTACCAAATACATGAAGTAGGACTATCTTTTTCTGTGAAATAAGAGTTACATTTTGTCTAAGTTACTGATCTCAGATCTGGAGTCTGACCTCTATGCTCTGGCAATCACACTGTCATGTGAAGAAGTGTGACTGTAGATGGGGTCTGGATTGGTGATTGGATTTATTCTCTGCTTTAACGCACTTTAACAATATAGTTATAATTTCAGATGAATAACTGTGACATTTTTAGGCTCCAGTAGCAAATGTCAACTTCTAACCATGATTTTAACAGAGAGTGAATGTTGTTGAACATAGATGATTTGGACTAAGTACCTGAAATACAAGAAGAAAATATATGTAATAAGTTTATGTTAACATACCTGCATCTCCTGCATGAACTGTGAACATATTCTGCTTTTGCAGATATGCTTTCTTGAGGCCCATGCCTTTGCTAGTCACTTTTGAAGCATCTGACTTGAACAAGGGAAGAACAGGTCCTACTTGTTTGCTCTTGGCCACCTTCTGCACAGTTTCTACGACAACAGATGATGTTTCTTGAGCTCCTCTCTCTGCCAGATCCTCACCTGAAAGACAACATAGGCTGGAAAAAATTCTTATGATAACATTGAGGATAGAGAGAAGAAAGAGGGAGCTAGAAAGGGAGAAATATGGAGACAGGGAGAGGACAGTAAGGTAGGGAAAGAAAGTAAGGTTACAAAAAAGACTGAACAAGATACAGGGCAGACGAGAAGAGATAACTGAGGAGGTAGGGATAAGAAAGAAGAAAGAGAGGGAGGATATGGAAGAGTGGAGCATATTAGGGAGAAGGACAGGTAGATGTGAGAGGGGGGAAAAATAGAGAGAGAGGGGGCAGAATGCAAGGATAGGGAAGAGGATTTGGGGGGCTCAGAAAGTAGGACAGGCTGGGAGAGAGAGGCAGACAGAGAGGAATTTAGGTTGATAGAGGGAGTTACAGAAAACAGATTTAAGGAATGATAGTGAAGGGATAGTAAGTAGGATGAGGGATGTTTGAAGTGGAAAAGGAGACATGAAAACTTAAATGCCTTTTATATGAGGGTCAGTCGAAAAGTAATGCACAACATCTTTTTAAAAATTCAATGTTTATTCTAGACCTTTACTACTTATATAGTATGTTGATACATCCTTTAGGAACAAAATGTCACTTCTCCACATAATCTCCATCCCTTTCAACTGCCTTATGCCACCTTGGAACTAGGGCCTGCGTGCCACCACAGTAAAACTCTGGACCAGCGCGTCTGAGCCACCATTTAGTAGCTGTAATGAGGGCATCATCTTCAAATCTTGTTCCATGAAGGGATTCCTTCGGTTTACCAAAGAGGTGGTAATCAGAGGGTGCCACCTCAGGGCTATAAGGAAGGTGTGGCAATGTTGTCCATCCAAGTTTTGTGATCTCATCCTTGGTTCTCTGACTGATGTGTGGTTGGGCATTGTTGTGTAACAGCAAAACGTCCTGTTTCTGCCAATGTGGTCGAGCTTGAAGTTTCCTTAGGGTTTTCACATATGTGTCAGAATTAATGGGGATTCCTTGTGGCGTGATGTCCACAAGCAAAAGCCCTTCTGAATCAAAAAGACCGTAGCCATAATTTTTCCTGCCGAAGGCGCAGATTTGAATTTCTTTTTCATGTGAGAGTTCACATGGTGCCATTTTTCAGTCTCTTGTGAATGTTTCCCACTGTCTCATTCTCACAAAACAAGAACTCTCTAACAGCACGTTGCTTTTGACGAACATCAAGTGCAGCAGCCACTTTGGAGTGCCATGACAGTACTGCATGTGGGAATGGGTTGAATTAAATTTGAATACAAGCAGAAAGGATCCTTCTATGCACCCTACAAAGAGCTAAAGCATAGAATAAAAACTGATTTTTTAAAAATATGTTGTGCACTACTTTCGGAGTGACCTGCATACCTTATAATGTATTACGCTAAGTGTGGTATTTAAATTTACAACATGAATGATTACAGGTTTAGTGTTCATGGTACAGATTATAAGCATGGAGATAATGGCACCACATATATGCATGCAGAATTAATTCAAACATTTTAAGTATAAGTTTCTGTTACTTGTAGATACATTCTTTACAATGGTAGATAGATGAGATAACATGTGCATACATGATGGGAGGGGAAGGAGAAAATTGTACATACAGTATGAATACCTGTTAACTCTGCTTATAAACATGATGTGGGACCCAAAATTATGGGAATGTATTTATAAACAAAGATCTAAGTGGCCAAATTTTGCATCATGGCCCCTTCAAAGAACCCCTTCCCTAGATGAGAGGTAATACAGGGAGCTTGGCAATTCTGCTATCACCAGAAGCACATCTGAAACTCTTATTTCATATCATTTAGCACCCACTGTGTATATTGCTGAACCCTTAAAATTATTGAGCAAACCTCTCTCCTTTTCACTTCAGTTTAATCTCCAAAAGCAAGAAAAGGTCATACAGAATGAGGTCCAGAGAGTGAGGGAGTTGGGGACAGAAACCATTTTGTCATGATAACTCAACCAGTCTCCATGTCTGGATATTTTCAATAGACATTTTCACACAGATACTGTAGCTTATGTGTAATCCTGATGATTGACAGTTTGACCTGGAAGATGAATATGTGATGCATTACACCACTGCAGTCAGAAATGGATCCAACTTGTTTCTTTTAATGTGGTACCTGTGGAGATTTCCACTGTGATAACTGCTGTTTTATTATAGCATCTTCACTGACAGTTGCTTATGACATGTTACAGATTCTGTCTGACCATACTTTAAACAAAACTTCATGTAAATGTTTCTCTCTCTCTCAAGCACACGTGCGCACACACATATTTATTGTGCCATTACATAGCAACTGCTGCCTCTTTTCTGTTCCACTATTCCGGCTTTCAGCCATCATACCACATCACCATTTCTTATTCTCCACGGGGACATGCCTTTGGCATCTGTGATCATCCTCTTAATTGGCACCTCCACATCATGCTGGCTCCAGTGCTTCTCCTTCCAGTCCATGCAGACAGAACTTTTGAGACTGGCTGGTGCTCCTACAGCGTCAGCATGTAAATGGTTGGTAGTCTTGTCATTCAGTTGGAGGGGGGGCAGGGTGGTAAGAAGGTGTGTGGCTTTTATATATGGTGCCCATTTATGGTATTCCACCATGGCCTCTAACTTTTCCTGACTGGACTCCACCACTTTTTACTAAGCCTTCATCTCTTCTTAGCTGGCTTCCACTGCTTCTTGAATGGCCTCTATTCTTAGCTTCCAATCTTTCCCTGATGGGTACCAGATGTTTCGAGTCTGCCATGATTATCCATCATGTGCATCCCAGTTCAACAATGCACAATTCACTAATTCCAACAATTCAATCCAATCCCACTTCCGACACCAAGTGTCATGTGTTAGTGAGAAGACATAAGATTTGGATTGATAACTGGATTTACTTAACTCATAACTACAAATAATTATAGCACACTCAACAAATCACTACTGCCTACAGCATGTCTTCTTAGTCTGCTGATGTCTTCACTAGTTATTGCTTGGTAGTGATGTCTAACAATGCAACTCAAGACTGACTAACCGCAGACTTCCATCTCCCACTTTGTTGGACCTCACTACACCACCTCGGCATGGACTGCAAAGAAAACATGTTTATCGTGCCATTGCATAGCAACAGCTGCTTCTTTTTTGTTCCAATATTCTGGCTTGTGGCTGTCATGTCATAACATATATATTAAGAAGCAAAATACATTTTACACATCTTCACCAAACAGCTGCATATATTTGATTGACACAACAGAGAATGACGTTAGTCAGACATTCTACTTTTGAACATACACATTTATCACCCAGCTTAAAAAATTTATAATATTATCTGTGACATCACTATGGAAGAATTCTTGTAACTTTTGGTTACCACCTTATATCCTTGTTTAGCAATCAAGCTAGATACAGCACTGCTGGAAATATATTCAGGCTATCATTACATTATTTTGCAATTCCTACCTGTACACGTAACCTTGAATGGTGAGCCCACGATGTGGTAGCCATTGTACTTGATGCTGATGAAGTAGTCACCTGGTACAAGGGGGGTGTAGCGCACTTTGTAACCTTCTTCCACTTCTGTACAATCCATTGACACTTTGGATGGGCCATCTATTGTCACTGCCAGTGTTCCAGCACCAGCACTACATGTGTCAACTAGGAAGTCTGTCTTCTGGCCTGCAGGAGAAACCAGTTTAAAAGTAACAACAAAAGTAAGGCTACTACCACATCTACATATAACCATGATTATCTCTGTAGATTCACTGCTATTAATTGCATGAATAAGCATATAGCCTTTCAAACTAAAATTTTCTTTAACATATCTTTGGAGTGGTTACAGCAGGTCACAAGGGACAAACTTTTATACTACGAACAAAAACTCTATATTTACACATTTTAATATATGATATTAGATTTATTAGTGGGTCAGAAGTTCATGAAGGAACAGACAAGTCTTCAGTTTATCTGTTGAAATTCTGTAATGTTATAAAAGTCATAAATGATTGCTCATCCATATTATGATTATACTATGAAGAGTTCTACTATATTCTGGAATACAATGCTGTGTAGTCTGGTGAAAGTCAACTGATATTTTGGAGAAACATACTGCCTTCATTTTTAAGGCTGAAGAGTAAACCAAGCAAGATACCAGTATGAAGCTGGCAGCAAGCAGAATAATGTTATGCTATACTGATTTTATAATTAAATGTAAAACTTTATTATAAATATGTGAATAGGAAACAGATCAATTCCAATAGATGTTATGCCTACATAAAAAGTTTGTATCACTGTCATGTAGGTTTTGTGTAAATGTGAGCCATGCATTCTACTTAGGCTCCGTTCAGCGGCTTCTCTTCCTATCCCCCCCTTTTTTCTTCTTTTCCTCAGAAGTTCTTGTGTCTATAAAGTTCTTCCGTCCTGGCCTATCGCGTGATCCCCCCCTCCCCTCCAACTGGTTCTGGTTTTTTGGGACAAGTAGGGTAGAGAGAGAAGGACATTCTAGGACAAGAAGTCAGGGAAGGCAGGTAACAAACAAATTCCTTTTGGTTGTGGCCAGTTAAAATTCGGTTTTGGAGTGTTTTCCCGGGAAGGTTCGGGACGAGGAATTTCCATATTGGCGTTTCAAGGTCGCAATATTGAGTCTGTATTTTCTTGTATTATAGTGTATTCTATTACTTGTTTGCTAGAGAGGAGTAGCAGCTAAACTGGAGTGCTCTAGCCCCGATCCCCTAAGTGGCTGTGTTCACTAATATTACGCGATGTGAGTGTTTCAAAGTCGCAATACTGAGTCTGTATTTTCTTGTATTATAGTGTATTCTACTAACTGTTCGCTAGAGAGGAGTAGCAGCTAAACTGGAGTGCTCTAGCCCCGATCCCCTAAGTGGCTGTGTTCACTAATATGACATGACGTGACTGTTTCAAAGTCGCAATACTGAGTCTGTATTTTCTTGTATTATAGTGTATTCTACTAACTGTTCGCTAGAGAGGAGTAGCAGCTAAACTGGAGTGCTCTAGCTCCGACCCCCTAAGTGGGTGTGTTCACTAATATGACATGACGTGACTGTTTCAAAGTCGCAATATTGAGTCTGTATTTTCTTGTATTATATTATATTATATTATTTGTTTGCTAGAGAGGAGTAGTAGTTAAACTGGAGTGCTCTAGACCCGATCCCATAAGTGGATGTGTTCACTAGCATTACGCGACGTGACTTTTTCAAGGTCGCAATATTGGGTTTGTATTTTTCTTGTATTCTATTATTTGTTTGCTAGAGAGGAGGAGTAGCTAAACTGGAGTGCTCTAGCCCCGATCCCCAAGTTGGTGTATTCACTAATATTATGCGACGTGACTGTTTCAAAGTCGCAATATTGAGTCTGTATTTTCTTGTATTATATTATATTCTATTATTTGTTTGCTAGAGAGGAGTAGTAGCTAAAAAGGAGTGCTCTAGCTCTGACCCCCTAAGTGGGTGTGTTCACTAATATTACGCGATGTGACTGTTTCAAGGTCGCAATGTTGGGTTTGTATTTTTCTTGTATTATAGTGTATTCTATTAATTGTTTGCTAGAGAGGAGTAGCAGCTAAACTGGAGTGCTCTAGCCCCGATCCCCTAAGTGGGTGTGTTCACTAATATTACGCGATGTGACTGTTTCAAAGTCGCAATATTGAGTCTGTATTTTCTTGTATTATATTATATTCTATTATTTGTTTGCTAGAGAGGAGTAGTAGCTAAACTGGAGTGCTCTAGACCCGATCCCATAAGTGGATGTGTTCACTAGTATTACGCGACGTGACTTTTTCAAGGTCGCAATATTGGGTTTGTATTTTTCTTGTATTCTATTATTTGTTTGCTAGAGAGGAGTAGTAGCTAAAAAGGAGTGCTCTAGCTCTGACCCCCTAAGTGGGTGTGTTCACTAATATTACGCGATGTGACTGTTTCAAGGTCGCAATGTTGGGTTTGTATTCTTCTTGTATTATAGTGTATTCTATTAATTGTTTGCTAGAGAGGAGTAGCAGCTAAACTGGAGTGCTCTAGCCCCGATCCCCTAAGTGGGTGTGTTCACTAATATTACGCGATGTGACTGTTTCAAAGTCACAATAGTGGATCTGGACAGTCCAATGTATTGTACTGTATTCTACTGTATCTGTCATATTAAACTTTTGTTACTTGGAAGTTTTAGGGGGCCATTGTAAATACTGCTTAGACATCCTTTATATCTTGGGAGGTATTAAGAACGCAACAACAAGAACTAGCAGACGGAAGCGGCGTCTTCCCCTTGATAGGAGGAAAGGTAAAGAGGGGAGGGTCATCTCAAATGTTATGTGTGCTGAACTGAACACCAAACTTAACACCACTCAGCAATTCAAAGGCACACATACACACATAAAAGTTCTTCCTTCCTTCATCAATTAATTGGGTCATATAATAATTGGGTCATATGTTAATGTGAACCAATTACGCTGGCCTACATGAAATTTAGGTGAGCCATTTAAGTTATGCAGGTTACCAATAGTAGTTGTCTAACTTGGTAAAATACTGTGTAGCTACATAATTTGTACTGAGAGAACTGTGACTCATGCACAGCAGTTATAGTTGGGGTATATTTAGAGTCACAAGCCTCAGAAGTAGTCTTCTTATTTCCTTGTGATTAAATGCTATTACATGGAATAAATATACTTTTAAACTGGCAATGATCACTCACCTGTCTTCACCTCACCCAGCCCATTTCCATGCGCATGGACTGCTGCTGGGTCTGCATCCTCTTTACCAACTTTGATGCGGTATGGTGAGCCTGGGATGTGAACACCATTGAACTTCACATGGATGTTGTGAATACCATTTTCTCGAGGCATAAACCGCACTGAGTAAGTGTCAGAATCTATTGTCTGGATGAAGCAATCATCCTCAGTTCCAGATGGGGAAACAATCTAAACAATCCAACATAAATTTATGTTATAATTGTCCCATAATGATACTTGTCACCTATACTTTCTGGAGCTGCCCATGATTTCACATTTCTAATGCAAAGATTTGTTGAACTGCCTTTTCAGTTTCTGTCTATGCCACGTAACTGTAAACTTTTTCTATGGAAAGAGTACATCATGTCTGCTATGATCTGTGCTCCAATTACTGACAAACTATTCACAAAAATCTCTCAGGAAGTAACCATTATTGTAATTAGTAGCTTCCAACTTGCAATTCAATCTTAGCATCTCTAACATATATGTTCAAATAATTTCAACATAGCCAATAATTTCAGTTACCTGAGACATTTATTATTCATATAACAGTATAAAATTAGTCACTCTTTTAAACTGAAAGATTTTTTTTAACAAACTACTAGTCAGTTAACAAGGTGTGTATACTGATTAAATAAAAATGTTATAATCAATTGACAACCATAGTATTTTCTTTTTCTTTCACTGGAAATGGGAAACTATTTACAACTTTTGATTTTTTACACTGAACTGTATGGAAAATTTTGTTTGTAACACTCATGATTATTAGATAAATACTGAGAAAATAAACAACCAATAAATTTTCAGTAATGAATGAATTTTGACATGCCTACGAAAGTGCTACATTTCTGCAAACACAAAACAGTTGTTTCACACTGTAACTGCAGTTCTTGACATTTCTTCCTGGTACCATGGGAAACCTGGGGCAGTCCAACACCCAAGATGGAGGACCACTACTTGTTGGTTATCCCCAAAATTAAACATATTCACAGGTTACCTCCATGACTCACTCACTCACTCACTCACTCACTCTTGGAGCTAAGCCCTTCTGGAGGAGATGCCAAGTCTGCAGCTACTCAAGAATTTCCCAGCATTTTATGGAACCCAAAGGTTCATTACCATGTTCACAAGAGTCCTCCACTGGTCCCTATCCTCAGCCAGATCAATCCAATTCATACCATCCCATGTGGTCCTCCAGCTTGGGGGTTGGGTGTGGGGCTTACAACTCCTCACCATAAAAATAATCACGTTATGAAAATGAATACCTCCATGACTGGAGAACATTAACTGTAACTGCAACCTATGGTCATGCCATGTCATGATGACATGGGTTCCATTTACGATGATCCTCAAATAATTACTGATGTCGGTTCTAAATCTATTACAATGGGGCTATTGAACTGCAGCAGATGTAAGCAGTAGTATGAGTAGTTACAGTACCAGGCAAAGTGGAGAATTTAAAGATAATATTTTACCTTAATTATTGCTGTTAACCCTTCAAAGCAGAATGCTGCTATATGTACCACCTGCTTTGGCATTTACAAAACACTGTATTTTGGCACCACCCAATATAACCAAGAGTGGCGTGTGGATTAATGAAGCAGCTGATTTCACCAGTTTAAATCACAAGATGTACCTTAGCGTCCAGCTCTCCCTTAGCTCCATTCTTCCGCACAAGGAAGGCTGCAGGCTTGTCTGCTTGTACGCCAGCACTTGGAAACTGGAATACCTCCAGCTTGTGTGCATCCCCCATTGCTGGGGAGATGAACAGCTTGTAAGGGGAGTCAGGGATGTGTTGATCATTGAACTTGATTCCCACTCGGTATTCACCTGAAACAGATAATTTCAGTTATATGCACACCAACATAACAGCTACCACACATTGCTGTCTCAAGTAGGTTATGTTTTCCTACAGATCTCAAAATGAAAACAAACAATTCAGGTATTTTCCTTGACTTCTTGGTTGTGTCCATTTTATGATCATGCATTTCTAAAGTAGGTAAAAAATAATAACCCTGGTGTACTATCCAATTAACACTATCCTGAGCCATAGAAGTACAATTCACATCCTGTATTTAAGCATCCTGTTGCATTACTATACCTAAAATTGTTTATTGTACTACACACTCTGTCAACAATGCAACAAATTGTTCCTTCTTTCTTCCTCTTTCACTTTCAACACAACATGTTTCGGCCCTACATGGTCATCTTCAGGTGTCTTACCATGCTAAAACTGCTACACTGCACTAATATTGTCCATTCACCACATATGCGGCTGCATGGTAAGACATCTGAAGATGGCCATTTAGGGACAAAATATGTGTCAAAAGTGAAAGTGCAAGAAATAAGGAACATTTTGTTGCATTGTTGACAGACTGCGTAGTACAATAAACAGTTTTAGATACAATTTACACCTTCATAATTTAGTTTTGTAAGTTATATTTCAGTATTCTTCTCCCATCCATATCTTTCCCTCTGAAGTGACCTCTAGCCCCAAGACTCTTCAAACAAAATTCTAGATGCATAGTAAGGGAATCATCAGTAAATCAAGGGATGTGCTAGGTTCAAATATCAGCTGGAACAGTATGCCATGACTACTTCCTTCTGAATACTTTCCAATTCACAATTCATCATTCACCATTCATCCTGCCATTTGATGCTATACAGTCAAGACACAGACCACATTGTTAAATACCCCTCCCACAAGCTTTGAAATTATGGTCTTCTGAGCTGTAACACCGTGTAGTTTGGTAAAAGTTCACAAGGTGGCTGGCTACTTATTCTTGGTTTCTTTCTTGGCTTGTGCTTGACCCTGAATATGGATGCAATATGTTTCTCTGAGACACTGGTAGACTTCCACCGACCTACATGATGTTACAATCCAAAAGACTGTACTCTTCACAGTCACCTCTGTGAGAACCCAGTGAAAACTCCGTTTTTAAATTTAACATTCAAGTTTGCATAAAAATGTTTCATTTTCAGTGAAACATCCAAGGAATAAAACTAGCAATCTCCTACTTGTGACATGAACATGCAGTAATCACTTTCTTGCTGCTGTATAGTCAACTCTTTACACAGGTGACATTACATTTCATTTCAAGGAGTTGTATTAACCTTGGACTAAAACTTTGACAATGGTACAGCACACTCATATGATATTTTCAATTAATTCTCAGTATTCTTAAACTGTGGGAAGATGCCATCATGCTGGTTAAACTCTGAAATATCTTGCAATGCCAACATTAATGTTGCAATTCATCATACCAATAATGCATGACATGTACTACCAAGAATATTAAATTTTCAGTACCAAAAAGAAACTGGAATGTCTATTATGAAATGAAAAATTACTTAATTCAATGCCAGAATTATTTATCTGTACAGTTACATGGCAGACAGGATGCTCCTTCAATTGCTGTAGACACTCTAGAATGTCAGTATTACATCAACAGAAAAATATCTCAGAAGTCTTGTTATATGTGCTTATTTGAGACATACATGAATTAATGGTTTCCATTCCTGGTAAGGTAACACACAACAACAGTATTTACAAACACAGGACAGCCACCTACTCTGTAACAGTATCTAGTACTCAGAATCACTGGACCCAGTGATTGAGGTTAGCTCTTTCTAAGGGGCCCAACAAAGTATGTCCCCCCATTTGAGGACAAAAACGGATCCAGTTTTTGAAACGTTCTGTTTTCTAGTTTTTAGAATACTGGACAATGGGCAAAGTCTGAAAACGCAGTAATTCTGAATGTTATACATCATCGTCAGAACCCTTTAGAATGTACTATCTAGTACCGTCTACAGGAAGTTCAACAAAGAAATGACAGAATATGCAAAAGTAATGTAATTATGTTGAACTGAACATACAATGAGTTTCTGTCTCAAGGAGATATATAGAAGATATGAGAATGTTGAAGTTTTGGTTTGAGTTTAATGATCACCAATGACAAGTTGGTTAAGCTTACATACAGTAGCACATAGACCTGTTGCTATGCAATGACCACAAGGTGGGTGGATATACTAGGGCCGTTTCTTGGCAACGGCTCAGTAAACACATTCCTGTTGCCAACCAGCAGATACTTAATAATGCACCAGTTGGACTCCAACAATGGAAGAACTGTTTTTTCTTTGTGGTCCATGCCAAGAGGTTATAAGCGAGGACTTGAGCTGGAGGCAGCAAAATAGCCATTGTTGGAGTTATTGCCAGGAAACCTCTAGTAACAGACTGAGAACACTAGACTGTGCACTCTAGTGATCTGTAAAGTGTGGAGATCAGTGAGAATGTAGTTATAACCTGTAAGTGGTCAATAAATCCAACTATCCAAAACCCCATTTTCAGTCGCCCCTATATGTGACAATATGTTTCTAAAAACGTTTAAGTGTAAGTGAAAGCTACTGTCTAACCTTGAAGCTGAACCTACAAACTACTGCTTGGTGACACAGAAGGTCAGCACAACTGCAGTTTGCCATCTGCATCAGCTTAAAGTAACTATTCAGATCTGATTCAAAGTTAACCAGAACAAGCAGAAGCCCCAATTCAAGGTTTCTCTAGGAAGCAATAGTTTTGAACACTAAACTGATATAAGAATCTAATGGACATAATATAACACTGACATTATTAACTTGCTATCACTGAAACCGAACACTAAAGTCCAGAACATTAAATGGGGAATCCACTGAATATTATTACAGTGCTGCAGTGTTTACATAGATAGAAATTAAATAACAAATAATTCTGAGCGTTGCTGTGTTCCCCCATCAAATAACTCACATGACAGCTGTGTCAGACTGGAACACAGGATCAATAGCAATTCCTTGTAAGTATATTGGAAAGAAATCACAAGTTTCATATTTCATGCTTATACTTGCCCTATCACTTCTACTAGTCAACATAAATAAGCTTTTCTGATGTTAAATGTGTATGAAAAGAGGAATATTATGAACAATGTTGTTTCTTTGTATGGCAGATATGTTATGTATATATAAAATTCACAAGAAAATGAGAGTTTATTCCTCTGAGCCTGCTTTCCTCCAATTCCACTGTAGCTCATATGTGCCTGAATTTATTGAGCCTGCGACCTATATTTATATAAACACTTTTATTTGTTTTTGATGAAGGTATACTCTCTTTTTAATATTGCCACATAATTAAGACACATACTGCAGAAATGTAAGTATCTACTAAACATTAACAAATGGAAAGTAATGTCTCACATTTGAGCAGTGGACTTAAAATCAAGTCTTCTGAAGGGATATCCAAATTCAGAGTGAAGCTAGCTACACATATGCAGGCCAAAGCCTAGAAATGTATCTTACAAATGCATTTCTTTTTTATGAATAATGTAGAGTTTACATTGGTTTTACATATCTTTCATGAAGAATTTAACATCCAGATTCAGTTATGGAGTAATACTGCCAGTTTTGTTAATATGTTATGATATTAGTATCCTATAAAAATGTATCATTAAGACTTAATATAACTTCAATAAACAATAACAATTATGGCATATGAGTTTCAGTTTCAGCTTAAACTATACTCAGAGATTTCTTAAACATTTGTAAAAGAAGAATGTTAGCCAGAAAAATGTTACTTTAAAGACTGGAGGGGGAAATCATCTTCTAAGCAAGCACAATCAGGAAAACAAAAAAACTTTGCACTTACAGCTGCAAAATGAGTCGTACTTCTTGGAAACATTTACATTTTGAGGTTTCATAAGAGTGGCTGTTTATTACAATTTTGTAACTTCACCAGCTCTGTGTATGAAAGAGTCATGACTCTTAATGAGAGAAGGGGTTCAGTGAATGAAATATTAATGAGCTGATGTCAGTTTCAGGCAATGGTCTGTTACACTTCTGTGTAGTTCTACTGTTGGCTTTGCAGTTCTACTTGCTTCCTGCAAATTTTTTTTCTCCAGTGGAGTAATAGCAGAGATATAAATAACCTGAGTGGAGTGTTTGACCAAAATAACTGTGCATATATTCCATGCGATGGATAGCCAAGTGCCAGCCCACCCACACACCTTCTAACTTTGTACTGCAAAAACTGAATCAAAGCACAATGTCAGTACCTCCTTCCCCATTTCAAAGCACATCTTAGTTCCAATATAGCATTGCTTTACCACAACATTTGTAAAAGAATTTCAAAACTGAAAAGCATGCTAGACAATGGAGCAAAAAAAAAAAAAACAGTTGGAAGAAAGAATCACATCTTCTGGTATGTATCGCTGTGTGGTCCAGTAGAAATTCAGTGAAATTTCAAAGAAAGTGCCTTGACCTTCAGGCATTACATCCCAGAAGTATCCCCCTTCATAGTCACTGCTGGAAGAACCTGAAATTCAACAATTGGAAGAAAGCTTCTCATACTAATTATCATCATCACTGTCACTGTCATGAATCAGGCCTTTTCTGAGTCTAGATGTAATTCTTAGTCTGCTTCAAAGAAGTTTCTTCAGAAACCTAAAACGGATAGTCTGACCAGTGGATTCTTTTTTGTATAATTGTCATGTTTAATAGATATTTTATATGATTCGGGAGTTGAATTGGGATGGACAGGCACTACTGTAAACTGTATTTCATTGTTTTCTTTCAGTCAATAAGAAAAATGTGAGATATTTTATCCCTAAGAAGCGATTAAATAAAATAACTTTCTTGATTTTTCTATATCATATCTCTTTTCACATATGTAACTGTTAATTCTTAGATTACCTTTAAAATATTATGTTAAATTTTATTCAATTGTATATGCAAAAAGTGAAGCTTCATAAAAACATCTATGATATACATTATTTTTTAATACCAGAACCCAAGTTAACACCAAACTCTAGTAGGTCTATCACTACAGTTTCTTTAAGTTAATAATGGATTCCACATAACATCAGAACAACTTCCTTTTTACAGAACATACTCAAATATTCACTTGCATTCATACACTCTTGTACATGGATGGGTACACATACACAAATAGCATACTAATAGAATTTATGAAAGGTCCATGTTCTAGTTCCCTTGTCTTGCCATATATGAAAGCCTTCATAAAGGGAACCCAATGAATGAGTGTCTAAAAAGACAGCTGTGAAAGTGGGCACAGTGAGGCCAAACTTCAACGTAAGCTTGAAAAAACAATCTGATCCTTCAACACCCAAACAGCAGAAACAGAGACAAGTTTACCTTGAGGCTGAGTATTATCCAGCTGGATCTCCTGACATACTTTGTAGGTGCGGAAAGGCTGAGCTTTGTTACACTCTCCCATCACACTACTCAACTCATGTGGCAACTGACTGCTCACAGCCATCTTACCTTCATCCTCATGCATGTAAATATAGAAACTGGAGAAAATTATTCTTGGCAACGTTTCCTTTTTGACAATATTGCGTATGCTAAATTTTTGGCTTTGTGCCACGTACAGCAACAAAAAATAAAATGAAAGGAACTTTACCCCTCAAATTAACACCACCTAACCAAAATAAAAGTATACTAAATGAGATCCAGTTTGAAGTGAAAATAAAGATTCTGCCAGCTTCAAGGACAATCGCCCTGTTTTTCAAGTTCTACAAATGTGGAAACTCCTCCTTATAAACAAACCCACACTCTACATTTGCATCTTATTCTGATATACACATTACTTTTTGCAAAGATGAATTGTCTGATAGTCTGTTTGGAGGTTACCTGAACCATGACTGGATGACTTCAAATGTTTTCATATCTCAAACTATTCAGTATACTTCAAATTTCCATTTCAAATTAGACATGGATATAGCTACTATGATGACTGGGAGGATGGCTGATAACAATGATGACAACAACAATGATATTCATCTACCTTAATTTCCTTCTCATCTTGTGTTTGCTACCTTCATTTTCTTTTCAACATGTGCTGATTCAGCACATAAATAACTGAATTAATATACTGATTATAAAGTAAAAGAACCCAGAAGCCCATCACTGCTAACATCTAATCAGTTCAATTCAGCCTGTATCCTCAAAAATTAATTTTCAAATAACCACTTAGTACCATCCTCCCACCTATGTCTTTAAAGTTGGCTTCTAAGAAGTGCTTGGGGGGGGGGACTGTATGCATATCTTGTGTTCACCATTGCAGAAGCATGTCCAACCCATTTTAGCCACATTTATTAACATATCTTGAAAAAACATCCAGAGATCAATCAGTTCCTCATTAAGTAACATTCCCCATTCTTTACTTTATTCATAATTCTCCTATGTAAATACTTTTCTTGGAACTCCTGTTTCCATATACTTGCAATTTATATTCCTTCCCCAGACTAGACTCTGTTTTAGAATCATGTAAAATAATGAGTGAAATCAATTATAGAGATATATTTCATAATCAGTGCTGTTTCGACGTGAAAAGGGCAGATGACCTGATGAGAATCAGTCTGCATGGACTTTCCTTAATATCTGATTTATCTGAAAAGTGTATATCACAATTTCACCCAAAAATCTGCCAAGTGCACACAGTGCAATGATCGCATTACACAATAAATACTTTTAAACTTTTCTTTCTGCAGTAGGCAGATTTCATGCACAGGTAAAGTAGTAACAGATAACCTTTAAAGAACCAACATGCCTTTAGCATCCAAGTATATTTTCATTTATGGCTGCACACAGTGCTAAGACAAAACTGGTTCACCTTCATGGTCATATAAGTATTTAATCTGCACTATTAAAAAAAAAAGACATTGTGAGCAAAAAATGCATAAAGAACTATGTCTTTAAACATGATGAAAAAGTAAAAGATAGAATTCTTCCTGTGCCTATGCATGGATGACATGGAGGCATATACAAAGCATGGAGAACAGGTATACAGCAATGGATGGAGGTAAGTGGTCAGCTTCATGATCTTACTGCTTTACTCCCTAGAAGGAAGAGCAGTGCCAGCAGACAGAAGGCCAGACTGGTACTAAAGTGGAAAAAATCACTGCCCCGGATGGGAAAACAAACTTCAGTTATAATATACCATTTTAACATTAGCTTTCCTGACTAAAAGCAGCAGCAGCAACAGTGACCACAATAATGACACCCATGATTATGATAACAATGACAGTGAAAATAATTTAAAATTATTCCCATGTCAGCAATAGTGACATAAGATGTGGGGAAAATCTGAGGCTCTTGCTGCTTAAAAATCTTGCCACCTGAGCATTATGACATTCCTTTATTTGGCACCCACAGTATTGTTGTGTATGCATTACTTTAATATCACTTACTCAAATCCAAAAATGTTGAATCCATGCAACAGTTAATGGACCTGTGAGAAGTTGAATTAGCTTGTTGCTGAATTGCAAATTTGAACTACTCTTGCATGATCCTGCCAAAATTAAATATGCCCAAGGACAATAGATTGTCATACTGCTAAAGAGTGTGTGCATGTGTCTGCAAGCCTTGGGGGTGGGGTGGGGTTTAGGTTTCATATTTTCATCATACTGCTCTTGTGAGCATGGGCCATGGGCAAACATTGCTCTCCAACATGAATGGTTATGAGTTATATAGTGATATGGTACAAATTTCAGAAGTCACTTGGTACAATGAGGTGATTCTTAATCTATTAAATGACACTGTTTCAGACATGTGGACACTTATGTGGTCTGGATTTGATCCCAAGTCAGGTAATGCAAGGTTTGTGGTGGACAAAGTGTTACTAGAGCAGGTTTTATCCAAGAACTTCAGTCCCCCTGCCAATTCTGATTCCATCATATACTCCGTACTCATCATACTCATCATACTCATCATCATCATCATCATCATCATCTGAGGCTGAGGTACCAAGTGAACTCATCCCACACACATAAAAAATTACGAGCAGTAGAAATAAAAGAAGAAAGAAACATGGAAGCTGGGCACAGAACATGATTTGGCTGAGAGTCAACTAAAAGTAAAACAAACTGGGGAAAAACAAGAAAAAGTACAGGATGGTAGACATATATAATAATGTTAACTGAAAACATGACATCTGGCACACAACAAGACAGCTGTCAAGGAAAAGCCATCTTAGTTGTACAGGAACAAATGTGAAGCAACCTTCAAGACAAGAAGAAAATGAGTTTCAGTTTAGCAAACTCCAAATACAGAGGTCACTTCACAACAAATAAGACTACAGGGTAATTGGTATGTATGCAACTAGATGCAATTCAGGGGGAAATTACTGTGGTCTCTTACAACACACTATTCAGCTTTTCCTTGAAGAGACTAAGAAAACCATGAAAACTGGTCACTATGGTCAATGACCTGGCTGAGACTCAAAACTTGGTACTGGGAGCAAGCTGAAATGATGTGATAACCAAGAAATATAGACATTTATGACAAATTTGCACAAGCAGCACAGAACACTAGAACCACTCACTGCTGGTGTGGTGCATAAGGGAACATAAGGGCACATAGTAACTCTCATGCTAAAAATGTATATGTCTGCAATATGTCTGTACAATTCTGCAGGGCAAGTTCAATGATTCATCAGTTATCCATAAGCAATCATAATGCATTACATGTACGATGGGGTACCCAAAAGAAATCGAGCTAATTTTTTTGTGGGCAGAGCTTGTGTAGTACCATGTTTTGCCGCTATGAGCGCATAGAGCTAACATTCCTGAGTCGATAAGCCGACTACCATTGCTTCAGAAGGTAAGGACTAGTTTCGGCAGAGTTTATAGTGACAACTGTTTTGTGTGATCGTCGTTTTTGCAATGGCTGATTTTCGTGAACAGCGTGCGGTGGTGAAATTCTGCTATTTGCTCGGGAAAAGTGGAACAGAAACTCTTGAAATGTTAAAAACGGCATACAAGGACGATGCTATGGGGAAAACTCAAGTGTTTGAGTGGTTTTCCCATTTCAAAAATGGTGAAATGTCAATTGATGACAAACCTCGTTCTGGTCGTCCTTCCACGGCCCGAACACATGAAAATGTTGAAAAAATTCGTGAAATCATCAAGGAAGATCGACGACGGACCATTGAAGAAATTGTGGAGCTGTCGGGAGTGACTTGGAGCTCAGTTCAGCGAATTTTGACAGAAGATTTGGGAATGAAAAGGGTGGCTGCGAAATTCGTGCCACGACTGCTGACTGCTGAACAAAAACAAGGTCGCGTGGAAGCATGCTGTGCTTTGAAAGAAGAGTCCCGAATTGATCAAAACTTTTTTTAAAAAATTATCACCGGTGACGAAACCTGGTGCTATGCTTACAATCCTGAATCAAAGCAACAATCAAGCCAGTGGAAGACTTCAAGTTCGCCTCGCCCCAAGAAAGCTCGTCAGGTGAAATCAAACATGAAAACAATGCTGATTTGTTTTTTCGATGTGAGAGGAGTCGTCCATTCAGAGTTTGTTCCGCAGGGTCAGACAGTTAACCAGGCTTTCTACTTGGAAGTTTTGAAAAGATTGCGCAACAGTTTGCGGCGGAAGTGGCCAGATTTGTGGCAGTCGGGTGACTGGTTTTTCCATCATGACAATGCCCCTGCTCACACAGCCCTGTCTGTATGACAATTCTTGACCAAAAATGGTATGACCCCTGTTCCTCACCCTCCATACTCACCCGACCTTGCCCCGTGCGACTTTTTTTTTGTTTCCTCGAATGAAAAGAGACATGAAAGGAAAAAACGACGGAGGCGCTGTCAAGCATCTCAAAAGATGAATTTAGACAATGTTTTGAAAAATGGAATAAAAGACTAGACAAGTGTATTAGTGTAAGTGGAGAGTACTTTGAAGGGGATTGAAGGTTTGTGCTTAAAATTTGAATAAATAAGTTTAAAAAAAAATAAGTTTGGTTTCTTTTGGGTACCCCCTCGTATACCTAGTCATTACCTCCAAATTTCAGGTATGTTCCAGTAACATGTCAGTGAAAGGGTTTAGCTTAAGAAAAGGAAAAAAGAAAGTCACTAGGAACACTTAGCAGCGTGTGAGATCCTAAAACATACCTAACACACCAGCAGCTTTATTCTCTCTCTTAGTATACTGTTATAATGCTTACAAAGTCAAAGTAAAAGTGTGGTCACTTGAGTGATTTATTTTATACATGAAAATAGCAGTTACATTATCTGCGCTGGCAGGCATGCGCGCACCCTGGCGCCCACACAGAGAGGGGGGGACAAATATGAATTAGCTCATACCTATAACTGTTAAGAGTCTCAGATTCCCTGTATACCTAATAATACGTAGGTCGTACCGAGAGTCATGAGCAACTTTTTTTTTGCATGCAACCTGGGAACAGCAGATGAAAGAGAGTATGGTGGTAGGTGGAACCAGCTGTTGTGTTAACCTTGAGTGTCTAGTGACATCAAGAGCTCTAGACTGTTTCAAGGTCGCAATGTTGGGTTTGTATTCTTCTTGTATTATAGTGTATTCTATTAATTGTTTACTAGAGAGGAGTAGTTGTTGGAGCGGTTGTCCCCGAACAGCCTCAACTGAACGCAACAAGGAAAGAGGGGATGAGATCATTCAAAATTACAGGTGTGTGACCGTGGACACAATAGCCCGAAAACTTGGAATAGGGCACAGTGCAGTAAAGGAGATGACTGAAAGCTTGGGCTATAGGAAAGTTTGTGCTCGTTGGGTCCGCAGTTACTGACCGAAGACCACAAAGGTCAGCGAAAAGCCATGACCTCAGAACTGCTGCAGAGATATCGACACGAAGGTGATGATTTTTTGCTCTGTATTGTGACAGGTGACGAAAGCTGGTTTCACCATTTCGAGCCTAAAACGAAACGGCAGAGTATGGAATGGCACCATTTGCATTCTCCATCAAAAAGGAAGGCAAAGACAGTGCCATCAGCTGCGAAGGTGATGGGCACAGTCTTCTGGGATGCAGAGGGGTTTATCCTGGCCGAATTCCTGGAAGCTGGGCAAATCATCAATGCTGCTCGTTATGTCCAGACGCTGCACAAGCTCCGTTGTGCATTGCGCGATAAATGTCCAGGACAAAACATCATCATCCTGCATGACAACGCTCGCCTCACATTGGAAGCAATTGCAAAGATGGGGTGGGAAGTTCTTCCACACCCCTCCTATAGCCCTGATCTGGCACCCTCCGTCTACCATCTTTTCAGATTTGTGAAGGATCAACTGCGTGGACGTTTTGAGACAACAGAGGCAATTCAGAAAGTAGTGAGTCAGTGTCTTCGGATGGCTGGAACGGAATTTTATAGAAGGGGAATTTCTAAACTCCCAGAACGCCGGGAGAAATGTATACAAAGAAATGGCGATTATGTGGAAAAATAAAGAAAGGTCTGTAGATTGAGGTGGTGTATTTGGTTTGTCAATAATTAAGCATGTTACTTTACAAAAAATTGTTGCTCATTGACTTTCAGTATGACCCTTGTAATAAGGGTCTGTCTTGTCATGATGCTGCAAGGCCAAAATGCTACCCAAGTCTGACTTGTGGGCCATTTCCAAACAGTCTTACTACTTCTGGTAAGTTTGAGCCCTGGCCTGTGTACTGATTAACATGGGGGTTTTCAGGGTCTTCCTCGGCCTCTCCAACCAAATGCTGGGATAGAACCTCAAAAAGCGGCACTGCTACTTCCTTCAAAATTCTTACCTACTCACCATTCATCATCATAATCTTGCCTTATTTTGAGTACAAAACATCTTCAGTTTAAAGAACATCATAAAATAATCTAAAACTCAGTCACTCAGTTCATGACACTGAAATTTATTGAACAAATTAACATGTACAGACTGTGAGGGGAATTACTCGTAAGGGAAGAGATGTAAATGGCCCAGTCTAATAGTTCTTTGTTTTCAAATACTCAGAATTTCAGAAACCTCAAAAGCCATCATTAAGTACTGTATACAGGATCACTAAGTTGGGTTCTTTTTAATCACAACCTAATAACATGCTGTAGCATGACGCCTGAAAGTCCGAATATTGAAGGTGGAGCGAAATGTCCATTCCTGGACAACGGCCCAGTAATCATGTTTCAGCTACAAGGATCAGTGAATATATTATTGCCTAGGTGGCAATTTTAAACACATTTGCATGGCAATGCATATATAAATACATTGTTACCATGGATATGAATAACAGAACTCTTCAAGGAGGTGATTCCAGTCCCAGATGCCTAGCAGGAATAAAAGGAGGTCAGTTGAGAAGCCATCAGTTCAGAAGTGAATTTGTGTGCTTTCAAGAGAAAGACATTGTTTGAGCTAGTGTAGCAAGTGTGAGAAAGTAAGAATTCAAGAGACTATAGATGCTTCACAATTCATCATGTTACCAAGCAAGCAGACATTGAAGATTTTGCTTTGTCTGTTATAGTCACAAAAATCATTTAGAGTCTTATTATTAAGTGTTGTTACAGCTTGTGAATACCCAATAAATCGATTTGCCAATCCAAACCCCATCTATGAGTCACTAAAACATGTGATAATATAATTTATCCTAATGCATTTATTGTAATTAGCCAAAACTGTTCATGTAATACTGTCTTTAAACTAAGAAATCTAACCTCAAACTCTAAGCATAATCTCACATTTATAAATTAAATATATTAAATTGTTGTTTCTGTGCTCACTGTAGAAATTTTAATGTGTCTAGCTGCAGAACTATTTGACCAGCTCCATGCAGCAGGATTCTCCTTTAAAAGCTGAGAGGCACTTGGCTTATCAAAAAATTTCGAACCATTTACAAAAGCTGAAGGTTCATTACCATGCCCACAGGGGTTCACAACTTAACACTATCCTGAACTAGATGAATTTAGTCCACATCCTGACACACTGTTTTTTAAGATCCATCTTATACTTCAAATGCAGTTAAATAGTTTTCAATGGTGCTACAATTATTGTTAACAGTCACATACAGTGCTGGTCAAGAGCCCGTCTCTGCTGGTTATGTGGTCATAACTTAGTGAGGGAGTGGTCCCTGTGCCCTAGTTCCTTGTTGTGAAGGCACAGGGTGAGAGAAACATAAGTCCCTCATTCTTAATTTTGGCATTAGACTGATAGGAATTTCACTCTTCGCCACTTAAGCCCAGTGAAAAAGCCCCTTATACCCATTTGGCAGAGTTGGTGTGGATGTGAATACCTGCACCTTGCAGAAATTGGATCCCATCCATCTAGCCCTGGGCTAACCTGGTCCATGTGGAATTACAAATGTAAGTATTTAACAAGTATAGCACTGGGGTAGGTTCCAACTTTACATGCTTAATAAAATCACTAAACTGACTCCAAACAGAATAACAGAAAATGTATGGCCAAGCACACAGGCATGGAGACAGAGAGAAAGGCATAACACGACATTTATCTAGTTTGGAACCTGCAGAGAACCGAATCTCCCAACTTGTACCCTAATTATAACTTATATATTTGAATCACACTTAAATCTGTTAACTGTCATTAAATCACAAAGGCATTTAACACAGCTAACACATGGCAGAAATTTTAGGACCTCACTAATACACATACTGCACAACACTTCTCTACTGTTGCCAGCCCCCCCCCATCCCCCAATTCACACGTATGCACGCATACCTAACTTGCCAAATCCAGGGCCTGTGAGATGGAGGCTGGGCCATTCATGGATGTGAGGCCCCACTCCCCTCCAATATAAATAAAGGAATATAATTAACTTGTTCCATATCAATCACTACTAACACTTTACTCTATAACAACCTTAAAAGAAAATAACTTAAGGTAATGGCTAGTAACAGCACGTGGATTAAAGTGTGACTCGAATACTGAAGTTCTGCTGCAATAATTTTAAATAATTAAAAGTGCATAATGCTACAATTTACATTTATATAATACATGTACCTCAATACCATCAATATTCATTCCCAATTAATCATCTCAAGAAGCATAATCCAACTGACAGATGATAATGCAGACTTTCCTTCTTTCATTTTTAATTTTAAATTATCTAAACAATGTGAACTAGTGAATAATGCATATTTCTTGTTACTATCCATTTTTAGATCAAAGGATATACACCGAGTGATTAAAACAGAAATATATAAAAGAATGATAAGACTGGTGCTTTATTATGGATGTGAGGGTTGGACGTTAAATAAGAAAGAAGAATCAGTCATCAATTCATTGAAGAGGAAAATTCTAAGACAAATTTATGGACCAATATAATATAAAAATTATATAAGGAGCCAGAGATCTCAGTGATGATAAAGCTTAAAGGATTGCAATGGGCTGGGCATGTACAGAGAATGGACAGGAGCGTATCCCAAAGAAAATATTATATAGTACAATAGGTGGCAGGAGACGTGCTGGGAAACCAAGAACTAGATGGATTGATGCGGTGGAAGAAGATGCGAAGAAGCTGATGGGTGTAAGGAACTGGAAGAGAGCAGCGCAGGAGAGAGGAATGGAGGGGCTTGATAAGGGAGCCTAAGGCCGGACATCGGGCTGTTGCGCCACAGGAGGAGGAGAAGGAGGAGGAGGAGGGGGGAGGA